>NC_048302.1:59358345-59439422 GCF_013100865.1 Trachemys scripta elegans | reverse complement strand
CGAGCGCGCTGCTCTGCAGCACAGTAAGGGGGCCGGGGGCCAGAGAAGCGGCAGGGAGGTTCTGCGGGGGGGGGAGTCAAGAGACAGGGAGCAGGGGGGAGGGTTGGATGGGTCAGGGAGTTCGGGGGGGGCCGTCTGGGGGTTGGGGGTGTAAGGTTTTGGGCAGAGTACAGGGGGGGGGGTCTCAGGAGGGGGCAATTAGGGGATAAGGAACAGGGAGGCTTAGGTAGGGGGTGGGGTTCTGGAGGGCAGTTAGGAGCAGGGGTCCCAGGAGGGGGCAGTCAGGGGACAGGGAGCAGAGGGGTTTAGATGGGTCAGGAGTTCTGGGGGGGGGCTGTCAGGGGATGTGGGTGTGGATAAGGGTTGGGGCAGTCAGGGGACAGGTAGGGGGTAGGATCCTAGGGGGCCAGTTAGGATGTGGGGAAGGTCTCAGGAGGAGGCAGTCAGGGGACAAGAGGCAGGGAGGCTTAGGGAGGGGGTGGAGTCCTGGGGGGCAGTCAGGGGACAAGGAGTGGGGGGGAGGGTTGGGGATTCTGAGGGGGCAGGAAGTGGGAGGGAGTGGAAGGGGCAGGGGCGGGGCTAGGACAGGACGGGGGCGGGGCTAGGGCGGGGCTCCTCCCGTCCTCTTTTTTGATTGTTGAAATATGGTAACCCTACAAAAATCTTCTGTATAGAAAGACTAACCTAAATAATTTACCCAATTGGACTCAGTGCTCAGTCAGGAAGATACCATGAAAGATGCTTAGTTTTGCAATTGTCCATCTGTGGATTTGCGTCTCCAGAGATAACATGCTTGTTAACAGCAAAAATGTTTTAAAATAAATAAATAATATATAGAGGTGAGAAATAACAGATCTAAACCCTATTGTCCCTCTGCAAATTTGTGTACACAGAGTCAATCCCTTACCTCTCTCTAAAAGTGCAAAGTTTCAAGAAGTTCAGTGAATAGAAGATCGTTGGGGACAGAACAGACCTGGACAAGGAGAAGTAGTCTTGAGATAAATGTGAGAAGGGAGGGACAGGCAGTAGAAACAAAAGCAAAACTGTTTGAGCAGCGCATTCCAGAAGTCTTGAGGTCTTTCTGAGTATAGCCTTCATTGATTTGAGATCTACAATACCATACTCTCATTAGAAGGGAAAACCTATAATGGCAGCAGGTCATAAAAGAGACCCAGTTGGGGAATATTTTAATGAAGTTCCTCTACCTGAGAGTAAAATGCAAACAGTGCAACAAAGAAATGCAAGGCCTCACTGCCTAAATGAAACAACGTCATGAGAAGTCAAGTATCAGAGGGGTAGCCGTGTTAGTCTGAATCTGTAAAAAGCAACAGAGGGTCCTGTGGCACCTTTGAGACTAACAGAAGTACTGGGAGCATAAGCTTTCGTGGGTAAGAACCTCACTTCTTCAGATGACTTGCATACTGATTTATACCTGCCTCTGGAGATTTCCATTACTTGCATCTGAAGAAGTGAGGTTCTTACCCACGAAAGCTTATGCTCCCAGTACTTCTGTTAGTCTCAAAGGTGCCACAGGACCCTCTGTTGTCATGAGAAGTGTTCCTTCTCAGGAGGAAGCGGTGTTGAAGATGATGAAAGGAAAATGCAGTATCTTCAGGTTGGTAAACTTTTTTATTTCATACTTCTTTCTTAAGGACTGCCTGTCTTCCTTCTGGACTATTCTTGAATTCTTATGTTTGAGCAAAAAATATAGTTGTTACTCTATGGTATGTTTTGTTAAAAATATTATATGTCTGCTGTGGAAGAAAAAAATCCAGAATATACAATATTGTTGTTTTAGTTAAATAAAACAATGTAAATGTCTGTCTGGTGATGTTCTCCTCCTCATACAGCACAGCAAGAAAATCCTCCAAATATTAATGATTAACCTGTTGAATTGGAGATAGTTCCCCTCTCAATGACTTCATAAATATCTGCTTCAGTTACCTTTGGTAAATGAAATAACCAAACCTTCATTCATTTTCTAATATAGCTGTAAAACCAATCTGAAAAGTTTTCAGAATAAATCACTTTAAACATGTATAGTGTGTACCTTCTAAAAATGAAACCTACATCTATCTCTGAGTTGTGAAGAATATGTATTAAGGTTATAACAACCAACAAGAATGCACTTTTATATAGAAATCCATGATTAAATTGAGTCTTCCTGACTAGTGATTTAAATCAAATCCACCCTGATTCTCAGCTTCAGATAGAGCTCTATCCTTTTGGTCTAGCCAACTTGCCAATGGCACAGGACCCAGGACGAGGTAGGTGGTTGTAAAGCCACCTTTCTATTGCCACAGTCCTCGGTTCTACAAGACAGGTAAGTCAATCCCTCCTGAAGGCAGCTATAGCTCTTCCTGACATGTAACTATTTCTTCTTCCTGGTAAGTCTCCTGTAGCTTATGGTCTAAGTCAGGGGTAGGCAACCCGTGGCACACAAGCTGATTTTCAGTGGCACTCACACTGCCCAGGTCCTGGCCAGTCGTCTGGGGGGGCTCTGCATTTTAATTTAATTTTAAATGAAGCTTCTTAAACATTTTAAAAACCTTATTTATTTTACATACAATAGTTTAGTTATATATTATAGACTTATAGAAAGAGACCTTCTAAAAACGTTAAATGTATTACTGGCACGCGAAATCTTAAATTAGAGTGACTAAATGAAGACTCGGCACACCACTTCTGAAAGGCTGACGACCCCTGGTTTAAATCATTCCTGTGGGCAAAATGTATACCATCTGATGATGAAACTCCTATTGGAGCCCACTTTGTACTCAATTCAAAAGAGAAGACGAAATGGGGAAAAGTATAAAACAGATATAGGGAAAAGATCAAAAATAAGAGATGCATTGTTACAACCTGCATTCATGTGAAGGAACTAAAGCAGAAAAATGGCCCTGGAAGTGTGAAATTGAAGATTTCCTTACTGCTGTGCTTCTGATTTATCACGAGCAACAGTGATACCACCCTAAAGTTATAGATCGGTGAACTGAGAATACAGGAAAGATGATGCACTTGGCCCTCAGGCAGCAAGTACGTAGGCCAGGGATCAGCAACGTTTGGCACGCGGCTCGCCAGGGTAAGCACCTTGGCGGGCCGGGCCAGTTTATTTACCTGCTGACGCGGCAGGTACGGCCGATCGCGGCCTCCACTGGCCGCGGTTCACCATCCCGGGCCAATGGGGGTGGCGGGAAGCAGAGTGGGTGAGGGATGTGCTGGCCACGGCTTCCCGCCGCACCCATTGGCCCAGGACGGCGAACCGCAGCCAGTGGGGGCCGCGATCGGCCGAACCTGCCGCATCAGCAGGTAAATAAACTGGCCCAGCCCGCCAGGATGCTTACCCTGGCGAGCCGCATGCCAAACGTTGCCGACCCCTGACGTAGGCTATTTACACACAGAACAAATTTAAAGTAACCTTCTCTGGTTCAATTCTTAAGAACTAATTAAAAATAATTATTAAACTTACCTAAATGTAGCAATGTAAACTGGGCTGCCAATTCCTTTGCATCTTCTAATGTTGTGCAGAGTTTGTCTGGCATAAAATAACTCTGGGATCCATTTGCAATAGTAGGAATAACTATTTTATATACCAAGAGTACTTTTCCATCCTGACTTGTTGTTGAATATAAATAATATTCCGGTGGTGCCCAATTATTTTTGTTGCAGTAATAATCCAAATGCATTACTGCAGAACTGAAATGATTGGATTTTAAAGAATACATGCTAATTGGAGTAAGCTTTGTCCCTGGAAAAAATGGGTAAGTACACCTTTCAATTTCAGGGGGGCTTGGACTGTGCTGACCATTAAGACGAATTGAAAGATTTGCTGGTTTTCCTAACGATTTTTGATGACCATCTTCCTTGTTAGCAAAAACTAGAATATTTTCAGAATTGGGACTAATTTGACCATTAAGATGCTGTCTCCAAGTGCTTTCTTTGTTTACAGGTTTTGCCAGTGTTACCTCAATACTAGCACCATCAATGCATTTTCCATTCATAATTGACATAGCTGCAACTGCATCCTCTCGGTTGAAAAAATGAACAAAAGCATAGTCTCTCAGTTTCTTTACACGTTCAACTGCTCCTGGCTTAAATTTGTTAAATTCAGCCTTTATTGCATCCTCTGTAGTAGAGATCATTAAGTTTCTTACATACAACACTTTAACCCTCTGCATTGTTTCTTCATCAACTTCTTTCTCTGGGTCTGCCCAGTCTACTTGAATAGTATGTCCCCATAGCTGGAACGTTCCTAGGACAAAGTAGTATTAAATTTAAGTAAAATGTATAATAATGAAAAAAGAAAGCTAAGGGATAAATAATATTCATTAACCATTCCAGGAACCAAAACACTGGAATAAGACTATGTTATTTATAATACTAAATTTGAAACAAGCCACGATGAAATGTTTTATTTGCATTCACTTCGCTAAACAAACATTGCTTGAAAGTAGAGGTCAATAAGAAAAATAAAACTTTGCAAAAAATTCTTCAGCAATGTTCATCTGTTTAAAAATTACTCAGTCTGCTTTTGCTTAAACCACAACCAGTGCCAATTTTGCTAAAGATGATTGCTTTTGTGAAATCTATGTGGTTTCAAGTAGTCAAAAATTTTGCCAGTTGATGATGCAATGTATTTTTAAAATAGTCATATTTGGGGGAGGGGAAGAGATGGGGGAACGACAGGGAAACAAAATACAAAATAATGTGTGTCGATGTTAGAATGAGCCCTGTTAATTTATTTCCCCAATATGCATTAAAACAAATTCACTGAAGATCATAAAGCATGTTATGTTTTTAAAAAGTTCAAATTTGAGTGCCATGCCATTTTTTCCCTTACATTTGTGTTGAGTTGGCCTTATTATTTCTCCTGTTACTTTAAAGAAGCTTATCTAAGCCTTGAAAAGTCAATGCTTCTTGTCTGTGACCAACATAAGACTTTGGGTGAAGTCAATAGGAGTTCTGTCAATCATTTCAATGGGACCAGGATTTCACACATTTTCTTTGCCTTTCTTTCATTTCTCCAACTCTGCTTCCCCTGATCTCTTCACTCCTTTTCCTTCCAACTCTCTCCCTTGCTACTGAACCTTTTGCTTGCTCTCTCTCTCTCTCTCTCTCTCTCTCCCCCTTTCCCAATTCCAGTATCTTCATCCCACAATTTAAAAAAATCCCTGTCCAGGAGAGAACTAAGGATTTGTCAAGTCCCACTGAAATCAACTGAGTAAGATAAAGGTGGTGTAAGCACAGATCTATTTTAAATGTTTTGATTTATAAATTGCACATTTAATATTAAAATTAAAAGCTTACCTGGAATTAGTTTTCTTCTAGCCATAGCAGCAGCTCTGTGAGACTCATATTCTACAAAGGCAAAGCCACGGTTTTTAGTTTTATCAGTAGCACTTGGATAAACAATAACATCAACCACTCCTTCTGTTACTTTCTTCATTTCATCCAAGATTTCTTCTTTCTTTTTCTCTTTTGGAATAGCTCCAATAAATAATCTGCAGTTGTCTAAGCTTACACAGACACCAATAAATTTTCCTGGACGAATTTCATAATTATTAAGGATCCTTATGGCCAGCTGGGCTTCTTCTTTAGTTGTGTACATCACAAAGGCATATCCTCGATTCTCGCCACTAAATTCCATCATCAATCTGAATTCATAAATCTTCCCAGCTCTCTCAAAAACAGGGACTAATTCATCTTCATACATATCACGAGGAATCTTTCCCACAAAAACTTCACAGCCACGAGGTGGGGGAGGACCTTCCCAACCTTAAAAAAATTGTCCAGCAACCAGTAAGTATGAATGCCATAACCACAATGTCTCAAACAATATTTTTTCAGAATTTGTAAGCACATTTCTGATGTAATAATACTGTACAGTGTGTTACAAAGGTTATTATCGTATTGATTTATGTCATATTTTCTTGATTCCCTACAGCTCTGAAAACAAGACAACCCCATTCAGCATTTTCGGTTTGTTTGTTTTTTAAGAACTTTTACTAAGTTCAATAAAGCAATTAGAGGAAATACATTTTACACAAATAATTTTCAAAGGTAAATCCCTAATGCTTTGTCCAAAAAAAGTCAGTTACATTCTACTGTAAGGGCGATGTGTCAAATTTCCAAACTACACATATCTCTGCATAAAATTGATCCAAATCCTTCCCAGACTACAACTGAGATATAGTTATGGCAAAGGTTTCCAGATACATGCTGCTTAAACATACAGAACGTGTTCATCCAAAAGCTAGCTCTTTTCCTGGTGCTGTGTTTATGAATTGCAAGAGTGTCATACTTCATGAAATGACAACTTTAGCTTCTCTTACCTGGCTTTATAAATAGCATCAAATTGATATTAACATTATCTAGAGCACTTTTATGAATGAATGTGACCTGTCAATGACTTATACCATAAATACCCGATTGACTCTTGGGGTGGGGGTATTGTGAGGGGAGACCTTGGGGGGGGGAGGAGCCTGTGGCACTAGCTACCAAGGCGAAGAGCACCAGGGGGGCACCTGCTGCCACTCCTGCCATGGCTGGGGGAGCCCCATGGGGCCAGTAGCTGCCCCGGCCGCCCGGGGATCACTGCCGGGAGTTGCTCAGCTGTGGCTGCTCCCACTGCCCCCAGGACTGCTGCTCAGGCGGTACTCGGGGCCAGCCACATCAGTCACTGCTCAGGCAGTCCCTGGAGCCAGCTGCCTGGGGCCACTAAAGCAGCAGCTGGCTGCGGGGCCATCCAGCAGTGGCCGGTGTGGCTGACCCCAGGGCCACCCGGGGAACAGCCACACCAACTGCTCCGGAAGTAAGTTACAGTGGTTGCAAGAAGTGACTTCCGTGACAAACATGGAGCCTTAATCACAATTAAATCACTTGTGCACGTTCACACAACACTCCTTGTGTCGGTGGAGTGCATCCGCAGTTGGTACTCTAGCGCTGACAGGGCAGTGCACCCTGGGTAATTATCCCATTGTGCAAATCACTTTCTCCTGCTAGGAGTTCTGGATTAGTAGTGGATTACAGTGTATCATGATGCAAGATCACTGCCCCCCATGATGCAGTTTTCTCCATCCCATAATTCCAAGGGCTTCCAACTGCATTTCATGCTGTTTTTCAACTGCCCCTGTAAGCTTTGCACTCATCGCTGTGCTAGGGCCAGTCTTGTGATAAGTGTTATGAATGAACAGAAATTCATGCTGCCTGCCCTGCTGTGTGCTATGGAAAGAAACAATTCAAGGCTGACATTGGCATTCATGGAGCAGCTGCACTTGGTGGACCATTGCTACTGAGCTTGAGAAACAAGCACCAAGTGGTGGGATCAAGTTGTGATGCAGGTATACAATGACACACAATGGCTGCAGAACTTTTGTACGCTCAAAGCCATCTCCTTTGAAGTGTGTGCAGAGCTCAGCCCTGCCCTGCAGCGCAAAGACACCAAAATGAGAGCTGCCCTAATGGTGGAAGAGCAATAGCAATCGCTGTGTGGAAGCTGGTAATTCCAGATTGCTACCACCCAATCACGAATCGGTTTGGACTTGGGAAGGCCACCATAGGGGTTGTCGTGATGCCCGTGTGCAAGGCTATTAATGGCCTCCTGTTATGAAGAACTGTGACTCTGGGCAATGTGCAGGAAATATCAGATAGCTTTATGGCAATAGGATTCCCTAACCTTGGCAGGGCAATTGATAGCTCATGTATTCCAATTTTGGCTCCAGACCATCTTGTGATAGAGTACATCAACAAAAAGCGCTACTTCTCTATGGTATTGCAGGCACTGGTAAATCGCTGGTGTTGTTTCACTAACATCAATACAGGCTGCTTAGAAAAGGTGCATGATGCTGGCCTGTATAGAAAGCTGCATGCAGGAACTTTCTTTCCAGACCAGAAGGTTCCAACAAGGGATGTGGAAATGCCCATAGTGATCCTGGGAAACTCAACTTACCCCTTACACCTGTAGTTCATGAAGCCATAGACTGGAAGCCTTGACAGCAGCAAGCAGCACTGCACCAACAGGCTCAGCAGGTGCATAGTGATGGTAGAATGTGCTTTTGACAGATTAAAGGGTTTCTAGCACTATCTTTTTGGCAGGTTAGACCTCAGTGAGGAAAATATTCCCATGGTGATAGCAACGTGCTGTGCTCTTCGTAACATTTGTGAAGCTAACGAGGAAAAATTTCCCCAGGGGTGGAGCGTTGCAATGGATCACCTGGCAGCTGATTTGGAGCAGCAAGACACCAGGGCTATGAGAGGGGCTCAGTAGGGGGCAATTCAAATCAGGGAGGCTTTGAAGCAGCATTTTGACAATGAGCCCCTGTAATGTGTCTTTCTGTAATGAACTGAGCCAGGCATTGTTTACTTACCCTCTTGAATGATCCATGTAATGATTCCTACCTGAGCATTAATTATCTGCAAACATGGTGATTGCCACAATATTTGAACTTATGTTGCAACCACCCTGTGTAGGTCACAAATAAAGAATCACTGACTTTGTAAGACCCAGTTTTTATGAAACAGCAATACACAGATTAACATTTCTTACAACGGACATGACAGTGAGTAACACTCACTGAAGTGAGGATCTCACAGCTGTATGTAAATCCACCTGTCTTTATGGAACATGTGCCTAGAGGTGGAGTGCAAGAGGTTCCCAGCCCATCGCCGTACATGAGAGAAATGTGGGGGTGGGGGAGAATTTGGGGAGGACAAGGAATGCACATCTCTATGGGCTGTAGAGGGAGTCTTCTGGTACACCTGCCTCAACTCCTTTATCTTATCACAGCACTGCTGTGTCTCCCTTTCATACCCCTCCTCATCCATGCCATGAGCAAGCTGCTGGTAGGCGTCAAAGTTCCTCTGGCTGGATCAGAGCTGCGACTGTACAGCCTCCTCTCCCCCCAGACCCAACAACTGGGGTGTACTCCACACGGGAGCTGTTTGCTGCAGAAAGCCAGCATGGTCAGCTAGGAAGATGTGATGTGAGCTGTCCACACCAAGTAAACTGTAAGTGGAATTTCAAAAATTCCCAAGGCTTTGGGGGGAAGGAGGGAAGGGAGCATGCACATTTATATCTGGCTGCAGAGCAGCTGAGTAGAAACTGCAATGATAGCTATTGTGCAAGGCCTCCTTGAGGCCACTGTGCGCTTGCTTATGTTTCCCTGTGTCTACAGTGACACAGTATCACTAATTTTGTCGCCAAAAGCTCTATGCCACTCGTTGAGATGGATTTATTATTTCAGCGTAGCATGAGTTAAATCGGTAGGGGGAGCATTGTTGTGTGTACACCTCCCCTATTTTGTCAGCAAAACTACATAGTACAGACAAGGCCTAAGTTTGGATTAGATTTTTACATTTCAGCTATGCATTTAATATAATAGTGGTTAACTGTACTGGGAGTGAAAGAAACTCATATTTCATAGCCTAACCCGTAAAAGTTGCTTCTCCATACCTCTTCCACTCCCCCCCTTTCTGTTTTTCAGGTTCCTGGTTCTCCTGGAGCTACTTCTCTTTCCCCACCCCACCTCCCAAAAATCCCACACATTTTTGTTCTCCTTTCCTTTTCTACCTAATGGGGGAGACTGGCTACAACCTTAATTTGAGCTGCCAGAATAGATTTTCGCTACTGAAGTAGACTGTGAGCCCATCCCATCCCCAGAAGCCACAGGGAGAATTCTCTTCCATCTCTTGATGTAAAGTTCCAAAACAATTGCAAAATTCTCCTCTCCAATTTGTGCTGCAAAATTAATGCACATCCCTATGGCACATTCTCCAATTATTCAATATTTCAATTGAAGTTCTGAGAAGAGGATATGCTTCATTATTTTCTAAAATGACTCCTGTTGCTCAACCCTGTGAACATTATGCTGATCTGACTGTGCTATGTCAGGTAATATGTTTGTAGGCCCTCAGGCTGTGCTATTCCATATCTTGCTCGCAGTATGAAACAGAACAAAAGACTTGTCCTTGCCAAAACATGAACATATGGCATATTTTTCACTTTGCTGACATAACAAAATTCTGCATCCTTTGCATATTTAATAATTTGCAGTCTACTGTTTTCTCTCATATTCAAAAACCGCAAGAAAATTGTACCCACTTAGCTCATACCATAATTCTCCAGTTTCACAAGCAGATGCCAAATTAAGTTTCATATACACTTTACGTCGAAGTTTATTTATGCTAACAGGTGCCTTATATTTAAAATTTGAGAACGTTTGAAGAGTATAGGTGAATTTTCCTTTGGAAAATATTAAAAAATTGTATCCTGTCCCATGTCAAATTTTGAATATGCAACTAAAAATCATACAGTGATTCAAATCCATAGCATATTAGTACCACTGTGTGCGCACTAGGATCTTTACACTAATAGCTGTAAGTATTCATACTAGTTTCTATATATCAGTTATTTCAAATTGAATGGAATAACCATTCTGATTCAACTGTTCTTCATTTCAGTCACTCTCAGAACAAAAGAATCTGAATCAATAGTGCCCCAGACTGAAGAACAGTCTTTCCTAACACTGAAGGGAGAAACCAGACAAATCCTTAGTTGGTGTCTGAAAGTACTCATCAAATCCATGTCTCTCTCCTTTAGACAAGCTAAGTCTTCACATGCCCTGATTATCTGGTATCACCGCAGATCTGATATAACGTTATCTTTCACCACTGCATACAAAATATCAGATGTTTTAAAAGTTATAGGATGAATTTTGCAGACCAATTTGAATAGTGATCAACATCCCCTTGTAACATATCCTTCGTCTTTGCACGCTCTTCCACAACTTAGAATGAATGAAGAAAAAAGCTTTGAAAACTAAATTGCATCTACATGTAAAACAAAGAGCAGATTTGAGGATTATGAGATGACAGGCAGCATGGAGAGACAGGAGAAAGAGGAAAGAAATAAAACAGGGGAAAATAAGAAAGAGGCAGGCTTGTGAGCCTCCAGAAGGCGAGTAAGAATTTGCCTAAATTTTACATGAAAGCTTATCAATAATTAAGACACATTACAATAACTTTTGTAAATAATGTTATAGTGATTAAATGTGTACAAATGTAACATTTAGTGGACCAGGTAATCCTCATCTCCAGAAAAGTCCCAGAGATGCAACAGCAGAGATGAAAACTCTACCAGATTGGCTGGGTGAGGTTAGCCTCCAAACAGAATGATCTGATTTGCCTGCTGGATTACCCAAGAACTGCACAGTACATAGGGAATCCACCAGGGTTATCAGCATCCATTTGGAGCCACATCACCAGGGTCTACATAACACTTCATTGTCCCCAAACTTACATAGCATGGAAGTGCACCACTTAAAGCCTTAAGCCTTATTAACATTTATTAACATGTAAGACTTCTCCTCAGAGGACTGATCACAGGACAAGGCAGCTAACACAACTGGCAATCTAACACTGCTACGACTTGCCCCCAAGCAGGGCCCTTTCCTACGTGCAGATAGATGCCTGATTTGGGGACAGAGGAGGCAATACAGATTTCAATCTTCACAAAAAGGGGCAGATACATGTGCATGCTTTGTATTGTCAGGAAATCATAAAGTTAAACAATAATGGATCCTTTGTTAATGTGACTTGATTTTTTTATTGTTACTCTCAATCTACCCAACCAATTAAGTCCTAAATAAAACTCATGTTCCCATCTCTTCTCTTTTAAGAGAGTGAACTGATCTAATTGCCTTTTTCAATACACTCAATATTGCAAAAAAATTCAAGTTATATATACACACTGAATCATTCTTCCACAGCTATTCAAAATTAGTTTAGCTGGGTTTACCAAATACTCAGTGTTTATGCAAAGTGCATTTGGCACTTAATGGTTGCAACTTTAGACCTGTTAATGCCAAGGGGTTAAAGTTGCATTTAAAAAAAAAAAAAAAATCAGCAAAGCCAAACTATACTGCTAGCAGTATCTGTCAGCACCTTCACTGGTCAGTCTAATCTTACATGTCAAAGAATTAATGCAAAATACATACCATAGTCAGAGACTGAAAGCAGCACATCATTTTGCCAAATGCAGTTAGGCTATGTTGTCCTCCGCATTTTTTGTCATTTGACATACTGCTGATGCTGTTTTGGAGAATGGTGTATTTCCAGCATGGTCAGAGTCGGTATTTTTTTTTCCAGACGTTAGCAAAATTTGTATGTGCTACACCAGAGCCTCAAAAACTGTGACCCACGGCTCCCTTGGAGAATCACGGGGGGGAGGGGGGGGGGGGGAAATCCATGGGAGAGCCACAAGCGTATGAGAAATTTTTTTCTTTTTTAGCAGACATGCCCATTTTGGGTTTTCCCCTAAGTAAGAGACTATTAAACTAAGCTTAGAAATCACTGGGGTCTTGTCCTGCTGCTGCTGATACTGTGACTGGAAGCATCTCCATGCCCTCCACTCCTGCAGGGGGCCCTCAGCAAAGACTTTTTGCTGGGGGAAATATTCATCAGAAATCTCTGCTGAAGCAAAGTGCACAGAAAGGCTCCCAGTGCCAGTAACAGCAGCACCACTGCATTAGCGGGTAGGGGGCTGAGGCAGAGACAGGTGAGTTTTATTTTTATAATGGAACAATTTTTACCAAGTGCTAAGCGTACATGTAAGCAAACATTCAACTAAAGACAATTTTAATAAAGTTAAACAGAAAAGGAAGAAAATAGACAATATGGTGATAGTTACATTATGTTTGGGTTTTCAGGTCTGGATACTACTTTGGAAAGTCCACAGCCACAATGTATCATTTGTTTTCAGGCATTAGTAAATGAAAGTACAAGGCCAGGGAAACTACAGCAACATTTAGAAAGCAAACACCTAGAATTTGTAAATCAGAGCTGTGACTTTTTCCTTCGGAAATAAGGAGAACTAAGGAGGCAAAAGAGTAAATGTCTAAATAAGCAATCGTTCCTCAAAAAGCCTTAGAAGCATCTTATGTTGTAACCATGCAAACTGAAAAACATAAACAAGACCCTTCTACCAGCAATAGACATACACAGAATTATGATTGGGAGACAAGAAACCATAACACTGAAAAACATTCCTATGTTAAAAATACCACAATCCATCAACATGCTGATGGATCTTGCAGAAAACATCCAGGACCAGCGGACAGAACAAGTTAAGAACAAGATCCTCAATAAATTCATAGTGGATGAAAGTTTTGAATGGACTGTGCGGGAGGCTGTGCACTGATGGGGCAGCAGCCATGACGGATAGAAGAGCAGGCCTGCAGAATGAGAAAGTGGCACCAGCAACAATTTGGACTCACTACATGATTCACCTCCAAGCTTTGACATTTAAGAAGCTGCAATGTGAAGTATGTGAGGCCCTCAACAGTTACCAAATTTGTTAATTCCAAGCAGCAAACACACATTTTATTATGCTGTGCAAACAGATGGGCTCTGACCACACTCCACTTGTTTCACAGAGAAGTCACATGGGGAAGTATTACAACAGGTCTTTGAATTGAGTGACCAAAAAAAAAAAAAAAAAATCAGAATTTTCCTTCTTGGGAAAACAAACCTCGCAGATTACATGTGTAATGCTGACTTCTTAAATATATTAGCTTACCTAGTGGAAATATTTGATCTACTGAATGCACTGAACCTAATATTTCAAGGAGGAAAGCAAATGTACTAGATATGAAAGGAAACTAGGCAATTCATGAAGCAACTTTGTCTTTGGAAATGTCACATTGAAAAGGGAGTTACCAAGATGTTTCCAGGGTTATCACACTTTTTAACAGAACAGAGTGAAAGTAATCAAAATGCCACTACAGACCAAATATTGACTCATTTGTCTGAGTTGTATTCTTATTTTGATGAATATTTCATAGGCCTGGTCCCCACTAAGCCCCCACTTCAGACTAAGGTACGCAAATTCAGCTACGTTAATAATGTAGCTGAATTCGAAATACCTTAGTCCGAACTTACCGCGGGTCCAGACGCGGCAGGAAGGCTCCCCCGTCGATGCCGCGTACTCCTCTCGGCGAGCTGGAGTACCGGCGTCGACGGCAAGCACTTCCGGGATCGATCCGGGATCGATTTATCGCATCTTAACCAGACGCGATAAATCGATCCCAGAACATCAATTGCCTGCCGCCGGACCCTCCAGTAAGTGAAGACGTAACCATAGATTTGAACATTAATTTTGTTACTGATTGGATTAAAAACAGATTCTCGGTAACACATGACTCCATACCAACCTTAAGTATCACATTGTCAAGTGATCACATGTAGAAGATCACATATTTCAAATATAAAAATCCAGGAATTCTGGATTTCTGTTAATGGACAGTACAAAGAACTCAGTGATGAATCCATGGAAGTGCTGCTCCCAGTTATCTTTGAGTCTAGGTTTTTACCTATGATTT
Organism: Trachemys scripta elegans; assembly: GCF_013100865.1. Taxonomy (NCBI): domain Eukaryota; kingdom Metazoa; phylum Chordata; order Testudines; family Emydidae; genus Trachemys; species Trachemys scripta. Next base: position 59,425,047 of record NC_048302.1, on the reverse strand, counting down.
GTGAAAACTAAACACATAAATCATTTAAATCTGGAAAACACTGTGCAACCATGCAGTTCGAAATAGGACCATTCTTCTCATTAAAATCTTCAGTTGTGTCCAAACATGTCAAAAATTCATAATTTTCAAATTATTGTTTTAAAAATCTGGTTTAGATCACATTACATAATTAAACCAACTGAATAGTTAAATAAAGGTCCCAAACCAACCAAACTAGTGGTCCCTCTTGAAGTTAGTGTCCTGAGACAGTAAAAAAAAATTTAAAAAATAAAATGGTATTTAGTTGTGGGGAGCCACCAAATTGTACAGTATCTGTAAGGGAGTTGCTGTACTAAGAAGTTTGGGAACAATGGTACTATACACATTGTTTGACAGACTATACTTAACATCTCTTAATTATAAAACATAGCCTTTGTTCTGTTGAATTATGCTTATTGTATTTAAGAATACATCAGGGGTGACATATTCTACCGAAAAGTGTGGGGGGGGGGGCACAAGGCCCCACCCATTCCATGATCCCACCCCTGCCCAACCTCTTCCCCTGAGGCCCTGGTCCCCGGCCAAACCAGAAGCCAGGCTAGGGAGCCCAGACCCCTCCACCTGCCAGGGGTGGGGGCTCCCCCCACGAGAGCAGTTCCCAGCCTGTCTCCCCACCCAGGGCAGATGGAAGGTCTGCAGCTCCCCACAGCTGCCTACGCAGCTCTTACCCTGACCCAGTTCTGGCTTCCAGCCTGACTGGGGGCAGGGCTTCGGGGGCCAAAGAGCCACAGCCAGGCCATGGTAAGAGCCTCCTGGACAGCTGTGGGAAGCCACGGACCCTCCATGTGCCTTGGCCGGGAGGTCCAGGGGACAGGGACACAGACCGGGGGGTGCTCTCGGGGCTCTCCCACCCTGGGCAGGTGGAGGGTCCATGGCTCCCCACAGCTTCCCATGCTCCCCAGGCTATTCTTACTCAGGCCAAGCTCCAGCTTCTGGCCTGGCGGGGGGGAAGGGAGAGACACTGAGAAGGGGACCAGGCCTGTGGTGGAAAGTGGGTGGGCTATTGCCCCTTGACCGCCCCCCTTCCCTTCACCTCTGGAATACATTTGTAATTTGGTTTCTGAAACAAGCTTCTAAGGCCTAGATCCATGAAGGAACCTATTGCTTCACTCAGCATTGCCACAACTGCCATCCAGGAGAATCCTCAACCCAAAGTTAGGCCCCATGGCTCCCTATACAATGCAAGGGAAGAGTCAGGCACCTGTAAAAGATTCACGGATGCCAGCATACTGAGTGGCAAGCCACTAAGATAGTAGGAAATGCTGAGGAGAAGGGCATGGCTTAAGTCCTGTTCATCAAAAGCTAATTAGGCAATATCAGTGCTAAGGATTCACAGCTGTGAACCCTCTCCTGGAGTTAGGTGCCTAAGCCAGGTAAGCCATTTCTCACAAAATACCAGAGAAAGAAAAAGTGAGAGCAATACCCCCCCACCCCATTATAGCCAAGAGCATAGTGGTTAGGGCACTCACCTGGGAGGTGGGAGACCTGTTTTCAAATCCCCACTCTGCTCAGTTTGGTGCAGGAACTTGAACTTGAGTCTCCCATATCCCAGGAAGTGCTCTAACAGTGGGGGTATGGAATCACCCTGCTCTTGTCTGTCTTTTCTGGTTTCCAGATTGGGCCATAATAAGAGGAAGAACAGCAGCATTAGCTCGAGATACAACTTTAATGTTGTTCCTAACCCAAATCTTACGCACACAAGTCTCCAACTCAAGTGGTGGTTTAAACTCGAGCTAGCTCACCTATGGGGAAGGTGGGGGGCAGTTGAAGGCCAAGTGCTGCTGATGCTTGAACTAGTAATACTATAGCATCTTGGGTCCAGATTTTTAAAGGTATTAGGCGTTACTCAGCTCAACATCACAGTGCCTTTAAAAGTAAGTGCCTCAGCTACTCTGCACTGCTAATACATACAGGCTATGCTGCTCAAATGACGTTTTGCTGCTCTCACTCAGGCTCAGCTAACTCAACAGGCGTTAACTCATGGGTCGATAACTTAAACTAACACTGCAGTGCAGTTAAGCCCAAAGCCACTGAGACTTTCAAAAGTGACCTGCAACTGCTATAGAGCATAAATGCAGTTTCCACTATTGTCTGTAATTTTATCAATAAAATCATTTGTGCTTAATATTCAATTATATTATTCAGCATAAAAACATTTTTTCTTCAAGTCTGAGCAAAATTCATTGAGCTGGTTTTGAATTATCCAAGTAAGAAAAACTGCAGTTTCCCTACTTATTCCAATCAGAAATTCTTTATTCATATAACTTTAAAAGTGTGAAATAGTTCAAAATTTGCCTGTAAATCTCATGGTGACTTAAAAAAATAAAATTTGAGGAAAATTGATTCAAAATTAAAATCATATCTGTTTAAAGTTGACCATGTTGTGCATGCACAGAATTTTAAGTGCATTCTTAAGTGAAGAAATACTTATTAATAGGACTGTAGAATAATCACAGATAACTCATAGGATTAACTCAAAAAATTAACTGTGATTAATCGCAGTTTAAATTGTGCTGTTAAGCAATAGAATACTAATTTAAATTTAGAAGTAGGACTGAGTGGACTTGTAGACTCTGAAGTTTTACATTGTTTTATTTTTGAATGCAGTTATTTTTTGTACATAACTCTACATTTGTAAGTTCAACTTCCATGATAAAGAGATTGCATTACAGTACTTGTATTATGTGAATTGAAAAATACTATATCTTGTTTTTTACAGTGCAAATATTTGTAATCAAAAATAAATATAAAGTGAGCATTGTATGCTTAGTATTCTGTGTTATAACTGAAAGCAATATATTTGAAAAAGTGGAAAATAACCAAAAATATTTAAATAAATGGTATTCTATTATTTTTAACAGTGCAATTAATCACGATGAATTTTTTTAATAGCGCAATTAATTTTTTTAATCGCTTGACAGCCCTAGTTATTAAGTCCAAACCTCCACAGCCCTGCCCTGCCACCATTCTTAAACTAAACATGGATCCCCCCGCCCACCCTTAGAACAAAAAGAGGAACATTCTAAAATAAATAACTCCATTAATGATATGTTAAATTGGGAAATGAAGCATTAAATTCAAGAAGTTATACAAGTTAAGGTATCTTTTTCCAGGTCACCTTAGTTTCACTGCACATATGTGTTAGTATATAGGCCTGTCTCTTAGCTTGGGATAGAATTTTGGGTTTGATTTTTGATATTTTTATATCCTTACTAATATGTGAACAAAGAACAAACACACCGTGTGTTGCTTCTGCCTAACCAGATGGCGTTTATAGCACAATGAGTAGAGATAAGGAAGAGAGTTTAAGCGTTGCTGGGTATGGTGGGAGCTTAATATACGAGTGTACACTTGAAGACTGCCTCGACTCCTATCTCAAGGCAAGGTCAAGAAATCAGTCGGGAAGGGCAAGAGGGGATGGGGCAGGGGAGGGGAGGCATAAGAGAAACTAAAAATCCAGAGAAAAGGTGACCCTGGCCAATACATAGCCTCACTCCTTACCCCTCCCATGGGGATAAAAGGGGTGGTACCGAAGTCCCCAGACTCGTGACCCTCCAAAACAGAACATGACCATAAATTGTAAGGGATGGGACCAGGGGCATGCACTACAGGTATAATCAAGCCTGCCAAGAAGAAGGAGGTGGGGAAAAAGGGGACATGGAAGGCTCTGTGGCATCCAGAACTATGGATATGCTTGCTTGATTAACCCCAATAAACATTGCATTGCCTGCACTTCAGACTTCAGGACTTCTGCTTTCTGTCTGCATGACAAGGACCAAGGGAGGGGCAAAGGGAAAGCCCTTAACACTTATGATGTATTCTCAATTCCCTGTTTTCTTTGCTAAATGTCAATTTCAATGGTTTAACTGGGAAAAAAGTAAAGGCAGAACTTGGCCTGGTATTTTTATAATTTCAAACAAATGCTCACCTGGTGGAGGACCACCAAATTTTCTTTGTCCATTTTCTTGAACCATGCTGTAGCCAGTCTTTTCCATCAAAGCTAGTAAGGCAGCCTCATTCTGAGTACCAGTTCGGATTTTGCCACATCCATTTGTTACATCTGTACTTTCGTCATGCATATTTGCAATATCTTCAACAAAACATTAAGATAAAATTTCATAATACAGAATTCTAAACTTATCCACATACAATAGCTACTAAAAGCCAGAAAAGTAACAGCATAAGTTATTTCAACTTTACCTCATGAAATTCTTCCCTTGCAGGAGTAAGCTTTTTTGTTCTAAACTAGCAAGTTATCATCTATATATTTTCTTGCAAATATGGTCTCATTTATTACAATAAAATTACACATGAGAATACAGTACACATAAGCATTAATAATCTGTAGGATATAGCCTGAAAGTTCTGTTTTATGTGGTTTACTCGCCAATGGAGTGTCACATGGTGGCCAAGTGCAGCGCTTTCTGCCAGTTTCCTTTAGTGTCATTAATAAGTTCACCAAAGCTTTATGTAGGGAACAATGCCCCTTCTGAGGGGTCTAGTTTAACAACCTAAAACCCAATGAAAATATAAGTAAGACTTCACCCCAGGATCTTAGAGTCAAGTATCAGTTTATCCATTCCCACTTGGGTCCATCATTGCCCTCCAGCAGGGTTCTCAGCTCAGTACCTTTCCTGGAGTCAGGACTCCTGCCACGATGCAGAGCCAGATGTCTGCAGAGATCTATTCACTGCAGCTCTTCCATGGGGCAGCATGTAGTTCCTGACAGGCTGAGCTTCCTGCTACTGTTTGGGAGTTTCCTATCCCTCAGAGAACAGCTTTCAGGCCCTTGCTCCATTTACAAATCCCCACAAATCCCCATGAAATAAGGACCCTTATCTTTTTAGTAATACCATCCTGGATTGCAAACAGCCTTACTTATATTCTTCATTAAAAGCGACCTAGTTCACAACTAGGTGGTGTTTCAGGGGCCTGGAAACTTGTAAGAGGGCCAGAGGGTGCAGTGTAAGAGGCAACAGTGAGGCAAGGTCAAACTGGAATCAGGACAGCCTCTGTTAAACCTCAGGATGCATTTTGCTGCTTCTGAACATTAATTACCACTCACTTTCTTCAAACATAGCCTATTTTGTAGCTCTCAACAAGACTTTTAAAAAATTTGAAAAAAGTGGGGTTAGTAATTCTATCATCATAAATATTTCAAGTCAGCATGTCATAGTACAACCTTAACTCAGTTTAGAAGGATTTAAACTAGAATACTTCAGAGTTTCCCCATAATATTTAAAACATGCTCAATTCCAACTGGTCTTTAAAGAAAAGTTCAACTTGAATTTAACAATCAATTTTAAAAACACTCAAATGATTTTTTTAAATTTCTATTAACAAACTAAGTTTGCTAATTTCACTACTATAATTTTAATGTCAGCAATGTTTAAAATGAGCAAACCAGTTCTGAAGCAGGGACAGACACTGTGCTTGCACAAGTGAACAAACATAAAAAACAAAATGCGTACATGCTTAATATACAATCTTAAAATACTAACAAACGAAAGTCAAAAGAAAATCATTTTTCTATGCAAATGTCCTACTCCTCATACAGAGCTATTAGATAGATTAAGTTAATTAGATGAATATTTATTATCCCTCAAAATTTTAGGAAAAGCATTTTGTATGAAAAAATTTTCTAGGAACAGTATTTTCTTTAAATAAAAATAAAAAATAATTGAAAGAGAATTACTTCAAAACCCACTAACATTAAGGGCCTGATTTCCAAAGCAGCCACCACTTGGAAACCTTGTATGTATACATTTTTCAAGCAGCAAAACATTGCATGGTGCATGGGCACATGTTAGGCTAACACCTACACAGTCAGGTAAGCTATTTTGCCTTTGTTCATTGAAATTAACATACACATCTGGAGGTATAAGTGTTTGAAAAAAGTATCCATAGAAAGAAGGCTGCTATTTGAACATAAGAACTTAAATACATATCACACATAAATAGACCAATGAATTAAAATGTCTTTAGTTATTATTTTATTACTATTTATTATTGCTCACCCCACCCTCTTTGCCATTCTTTTGCATTAAAATGGAGATTAAGTCGGGCATGAGGGAAAAGAAAGTGGAATAATTCTGCCTGGTAATTCCTGGATAGTGATGATGATAGTGGTGAGTGTGGCACAACTGCAGCTTGCCACACTAGCTGTTAGGGCTGATCTATGCTGAAAATTTACATTAGCATAGCTCTGTCTTTAGGGGTCCACACCCCTGACACATTTATGCCAGCCTAACCCCCAGTGTGGACAGTGCCAGGTTTACCAAAGAATTCTTCCATCAATTTAGCCACCGAACCACCTCCCAGGGAGGTAGCTTATTTACAACAAAGGGAAAACCCCACTGTAGAACTGGCAAGTGACTGCACTGAGGAGCTGTAGCTGTTTAAGCGTAGACATAGCCTGGGTTACTTTTACCGTGGTTGGCAGCATGCAGGCCACGCATGCCCAGAAGGAACAGCAGTCACTCAGCAGACCCCGACTTGGCAGACACACGTCTCACTGTTGATAGGACACCACACGGGACAAATGGATTTGCCTCTGCTGCATCCAGTCCAATCAAGCTGGCAGGAAGGGGGTGGGAATATCTGTGGAAACATCAAGACCTAGGTAGCAGGGAAAGGACATGTTATATTTGATGCAGGGGGAGGGGCTGGCTTGCAGGGCACAGGGAGCTGTGGGATTGGGGTGGCTGTACACAGCGCTGGAGGCTGTGAGAAAGGGACAGGGGAGGCGGACAAAGGCCTGGGTGTGGGGCAGAGGTGGCGTGGGAGTAGGTCCCAGGAAGAGAAGGGTGGCAGGGGAGAGGCTCCCTGGGTCTCTTGGTGCTGCCTTGGAGTCACTGAAACAAGAGTCACAGAGGCGCTTTTTCATCCAGAGCCAGAGGCGTCAAATCTGAGGGTGCTCTGGAGCTGGAGCACTCACGGAAAAAGTATAGTGGGTGCCCAGCACCCACGGGAAAGCCCCGCCTATCAGCTTCTCCCTCCCACCCACCACGGATCAGTTGTTCGGCGGCGGGCAGGAGACACTGGAAGGGAGGGGAGGGAAAGGGCAGGGCAGGAAGAGGCAGGGTAGAGGTGGAGCCTTAGGGGAAGGGGTGGTTGGGGGCGGGGTCTGGAGCCGAGCGGGAATCGAGAACCCCGGGGAAATGAGAAAGTCAGCGCCTGTGTCCAGAGCCCCCCACCCGCTTCCCCCCACGGGGCTTCTGGGGCCGCACCCGCGCTGGCCTGTCAGCCGCCGCCCATCCCAGCGGCGCGGCAGAGACTTCAGGCTGAAGATACCCGGCCCCACCCGCCGAGGTGGAACCGTTACACAGAACGTTGAACAGCCCCCCTCCCGGGAGACCCTTACCGCCAACGGCGACTCCCGGGACTGGGGAAGGGGCAATGGCAGCGCGAGCGCCTCACCTGCCACCGCCCTTCTCACGCGCGTGGTATTCGGCGCCACCACGACGACCGACTTTCCCACTCTTCGGCGCGTGGCACTGTCTGACGCCCCAGCGGCACCAATCAGCAGCCGTCCGAGTGGGCACCTGACAAAATTGACGGGCGCCAGCGACCAATCAGAACGTGTCGAGAGTCGAGTAGGGCGGGGAAAGCTTTTAAAAACCCTTGGAGGTTGAGGGAGGGTGTGCGACCAATTAAAAGGAGGGTATGAAGGAACCAATGAGAGAGGTGCTACCATGTGAGTGCGGCGTTGAAGGAGAAGGGTGGGGGTGTGAAGTGGGCTTGGGAGGGCTTCTTACCCTGATGCTGACAAAGCTTATAGCAATGTTGGAGTCCCACTGTTCCATGTGAATCCCAGCCTGCTAGGGTACAGCGTGTTCATCCCTAGGGCTGCAAATCCACTGTTCCCTCTGCTCCTGCAAATACAGCCAAACTGAGGGAAAACCTCCGCAATTCGCGATTTTTGCTCCGCTTAGTGTGATTTCAGTTTTACTAACGTATTGCAAAAAAGCGGGGGTGGGGCACGATGGAGTGTCTGAGGAATGTTGAGCTTTTCTGAAAGTCACACCATTGCTGAGTGAAAATGTAAAGACTAAGATATGTTTTCACCTGTTTTGATTTGAAAGTCCAATCTTAAACAGCCCTGCAAAAAGGTAGCACATATAGCAGGTGCAAAGTTACCTGAAACAAAATTGCAGAAACATTCACAAAAAAATTCAGTTTTATACAAACCCATTGATACCAGTTAATAACCACCACAATTACAAAATAGGTACATAGTAAGAGAAATTTAAAATTATTTTATCTCTCCATTAAATTAAATAATGGAGCTAGGCATCTCTTAAATGCCACAGCAATGTTGTGGCAATTGGAGGCCACATATTTTTTACACAACACTCAGAACCCCAACAAAATTCCTCAGGGGTCAGAGCATGGCTGCAGAACCATACCCATGTCATATACATTTGATGGGCATCCATCAGCTGCACCAGAAGTCTGTAAAGTTTGTTGGTTGTGGGCATTTTAATTTGCTGTTATCAAAGTATTGTGTACGTATTGCACCCGGACTGCACAGCAATGAGCTCATTAAAGAAAAAACATACAACTTTTAACTCATTAAAGAAGTTCCCCAACTTTAATATTTAAATGCTTAATTTCATATTCCAGTGAATCAGAGAAATTATAACTCTAGTCACTATAGTAACATGCTTCAGTATTTTTAGTCTAATTTTAAATGAGTGCCAATTTCTAAGTAATTTCTGATATGTCATGGTAGACAATTCAGCTAATCAGTTTATTAATTTTTTTTCAAAAGAGATGGTTTGTTCCATTATTGTTATTTATAGAATAATGCTTTAATGATATGTTTGACATTTAATACTTTTAACAGTAAAAGCTTAATAGTATACCCGTGATATCACTTTTCATGGAGGGGCACCACATTTTTTAGTGTAGGTGCCTACAATCATTTTCACCTCATCCAAATGAGTCATGACATCTCTAACATGAGGGAATTGAGTGTATGTAATGTTAACAAGCCAGTGTATTTTGGCAGCAATTCAGGCTTTCCACTGCCTGAGATCAGTCACTACCCAATAAGAAATTCCATTTTAGTTATTGCTATTTTACAGTATGCTAGGTATATTTCTTTTCTATACTTTAAAAAAAAATTGGAGTGTTTAATCTGGATTCCATGCACGTGAGGTCTCATTGTCTGGGGCTGTACCAGACACTTCCGAAGTATTGCTGTCTGCCATTGAGTGTACAGAAACTGAATAATATTCCTTTAAATAGTAAATGAATATTATCTAATTTCTATCCACAGTAGCCAATAGATTGCACAAATTTATGGTCAGACTTCCTTTTGTTTTATAAAATGGCTTAAATGAAAGGGAAAATCTAATTGGCTGAAAGTGTTCCAAACCTATGTCATTATTTTGCAGTAAACACGGATGTCAGAACTATACAACCTCTTCATCAAGAAGATTACTAAAACACATTTTTATTAAACAATTTTAAATCTAGTTAATTTAAATCTTCTATGCACTTGTGTAAGTTTATCAAATAAACAGCAGTATGTGCATGAGAAGTGAGTTCCGTCTCCTTTCCTTCCCCTCTGTCTCCTTCCTTTTACCTTCTTCTCTGGCTCTTCCTTCTTCAATTGCCTCTCCTCCTTCCTTCTCTTAGGTAACACTTGTTGGGAGTAGGTCTTTAAAAGAGAAGCTGCTGCCCTTGCTCCACTCAAGTGTTTGTCAGTAGTCAAGCTTCAAAGAACAAGTGATATAAGCAGAAGGGTAATTAAATCTTCATGCCCATCTCTACTAAAACTGCCAACAAGAGTGACAATATCAGCTGTGATGACTGTTTTTCGACATAGACACCTGTCCACTGGAAGTGAACTGAGACCACCAAACTAGTACCAGGTTTAACTCTGCTGGTTTTGATACACTACTATTTAGAGGACAGGAGAACAAGACCCTGATTCAGGAAATCATCATTAGTCAGCAAAACACTTAATGCTATGCTTAAGTGCTTTGCTGAATCCGGACTTAAGTACAGCTATGTTTTAATCTTTTTAGTCTTGATAAGCAAAGACTTAAATAAAGATGTGTAAAGGGGGCATTTTACAATAGAGTTACTTGCTCTTTACAAAATACATTTGGCATAAGTTCTAGCTAAAAATGTACTTGGAATCTAAGTAAAATGTGCCGTTTGCCTAGGTGCTATATCCTGCACCCATCGATATCAGTGGGCCCTAAATTACTATATGAATGTGGCAGATCTGTTCACAACTCTCACTGATCTGAGTCATGTAGAACAAGGATAGAACATGGCATAGATCATTCTATTTATTCCCTTGGGTATGTTTGAAAATATCTTTCCCATTCATCTTACTACTTAATATCAAGTGTGACGGTTGCTTTTCTTTTCTTTGCCAGCTGTTTCAACTAACTATAGTACATAATTTTGTTCTGTTTTGTTTGTTTGGAATGTCAGCAAGTCTCATCACATATTTTCCATAGAGTAGACTGTTATTACAGTTATAATACATTTTTATAGAAAAATAAGGTTTTTTGTCAGAGTAAATTTTACTATGTCCTGGAGCTGGAAAAGCTGGTATGTAGCATTTCTGCACTCTGACAAGTTTGATGTGAAGGTAGGGCAAATACTTTAAAAGGAAGCAGACATCCTTTGAAGTTTAGACAAAGGTCTCTACAGAACCTAGACCTAAAATGTAATCTATGTAATTGTAAATCTAATTATAGTAAACAGTCTAGAAAAAGCATTCAGTTCAGTCCATCAATACATTTTAATTTAGTTTCCATTTCATCAGGTAGCTGCAAACGCCTGTTTAGTGGAATCCCCCTATGTAAAGTTATACTGCCTCAAGGGTCTTTCTTCTTCAAGAGTGCCATTTACTCTTGTACAGTTTGCTTCTTTAAAAGAGTGGATTGTTTTCATTATGAGCTATGGAATTCTGATACTATTGAAGGAGTCAGAAGAAAACATTTTATAGCACTTTCTTCCTCTTTTGATGTGATTACCTGTTCTTAGAGCGAGGAATACATCTGTGAAGAATGGGTCAGTAGAATCTGAATTTGCACATGTATATGTACAGTAAATGTTAAACATAGATCTTGGGGAAAATTCTGCACTTAGTTACACAAGCATCAGTTCAGAGTAATTTCAGTGAAGTAAATGTAATTACTCCATATTTATGCCAATACACCTGACGGCAGAATTTGTCCCATAACTTTTTTTATTTCAGCGGCAAGAAGGATTTTAAAAAGAAAACCATACATGAACAGATGTATAAAACTTTTAGTAAGTGTTTGTTTTATTTCCCACGCTGCAGAGTTCAAATTCGTATCAGCATAGTAGATACCTACTACCTTGTATATTAGCCTGTGGATTACAGCACCTATTGGTTATTGCCACTTTGTATAACTGCCTCCAAAATCTATTGCCCCTATGGCCAAGCAGTGCCTTCAGACAATCAATAAGAAAAATCATTGTTTCCTGATGGTAGCTCATGGAAGTAAAGAAGCTGACTGGAAGAATTGGGAGGATGGGGGAGAAAAATGGAAAATGGTGATAATATGAAACAGAAATGACAGTCAAAAAATGGAAGGGAAGAAAAGGAGAAAGATGACCTAAAGGACTAGGGAGGTAGAGAACAACTTTATTTAGCTACTTTCTGTCAATTCTTTCACATCTTTATGGCCATAGAATGCTTTCATTTCTATTTCTAATTATTTTTTAAAATCAGAAATGTTATATGCAGTTATGAATAAGGGTGATGGCTCCAAACCTTAATTATGTCAGGAATCCAACAGAGATGAAACAAACTGCAATGTTCAGTACTTTTTTGTGGTTAATTTCACCTTAACACGTGTCTACTTTTCTTTTACTTTATATTAGTAGGATCCAAAGTTAATTGTTCCTTATTTATGTTATGGAAAGAACTGTGGGTTTTGCTGTGTGGGTAGTGGTAGATTATAAGGAGGGGAAGCTGCAATTATAATAATGGCTTCATATACCATATTATTGCAGTAGATAATGTCACTTCCTAGCTAGCCACTAGGTGGGGATATTATGTTATTTAAAAAAACAGGGCTGTGCAAAACTAGGGCGCTTTGGTTTGCAGTGACTTGTGCAAATGTTTCTCTAGTGCACATGGGAACAGTCCAAATCCTTAGTGCAAAATGTAATCAGCACCAGAGTTTCACTTGATTTTGCATCTCTCCAGCTGACATCTACAATAGAGATTTTTGGGAACAGTGGTGGTGTAGCTGGATTGGTCTCAGGATATTAAAGAGACAAGGCAGGTGAGGTAATTTTTTTTTTTTTATTGGACCAACTTCTGTTGGTGAGAGAGACAAGCTTTCAAGCAACCCAGAGCTGAAGAAGAGTATCTTGAAAGCTTGTCTCTCTCACCAACAGAAGTTAGTACAGAAACAATATTACCTCATCCACCTTGTCTCTCAACTTTTGGGGAATGTCACTGTTCTACCACCACCAATGCTGCTCCTCCAAGCATAGGAGCTCTGATATAGACTGAGCACTGGCAACTTTAACTAGCATTTAAAAAAGTGAGCTGGTTCCCATGCCATATAGGAAGACATAGTCCCTGCCCCAAAGAATTTACAGTCTAAAAGACAAAATCAGACAGAGTGGAGAAAAAAGAGATACAACATAGAAGCATAATGATCAGCATGATAACAAGCATCTACCATGTTAGTTCCATGTTTGTTTTACATCTCTGTTTGTGTTTATATAATTTGTTACAAAAATTCAGGGTTTGGGGGAAACATTCAAGGCTGAAGTGGTGGAAAAGAAGAGATTGAATCGAGAAGGAAATGATTAAAGAAGAGGGCATCTGTGGGCAGGGAGTTTCAAAGGGAAGGAGGAAGAGGGGGTAGGAAAGAGAAGGAATGTAAGAAATATAATGGGCAGTGAAATTGGGCAGCTGAAGTGTTGCAATGCTAGAAGAGAAATGGGATGAAGGAGGACCAATAATCAATAGCAATTCAACAAATAGGAGAGAATTAGAGTTGAGAGAATGATGATGATGTCAAGAGGCCTTATAAGCTCCTCTCCCACAAACCAGTTCTTGCAACTGTTCTCCCTTTAGAGGAGACTAGGGAAGGTTGCTGGACAACATGCCCCAGGTGGGTCCCTCGGTACATTGTGAGCTGCAGGAGGGAGTAGAAGACCTTTCTTATCCTTTGCACCATCAATGATAGCTGGTCTTATTGTTTCTTAGTAGTTTAGTACTTAGTATTTTATTTCAGCTGGTACATGAAGGCCCTCAAGAAAAAGTTTATACCATAACAAAAAAGTTTTACAGTATATAGTGATTGTGTCATGATCAGTGGAACTGGAATCAGCAGACCCATGTGCCCTGAAAGGACTCTTATTGATGGAACACCAGTAGAATAAGGAATGCGGGGAGCTAGGCTGGAAGCAACTCAGCCACATAGTGCAGTGCAGAGGGATTTAATAAAGTTCTACTTGTTCAACTTAATCTGTATTCAGCTTCACTCTTTGCAAGTGAAACACTGATAATTTAAAATGGATGTTGTGGTGGTGCCTACCATAAAGTCAAGTTAATCTTGTTAGAACAAAAATACCAGTGAATTTTGCTTGACATCAGCCCAAAACTTACCACATAATTATAGATATCTTGGGACCATAAGACTTCTCAACTTTGGATTCTCCTTATCTGTCAAACACATGGGGTGGGGGGCGGGGGGAGAACACACAGAAAGTTAGGACAGACAAGAACAGGCAGAGGCAAAAATCAAGAAAACCAAATAGTTGCCTGTGAGCAGAATGTAACCCTAGAAAAAGCTATAGAGAGATCTTTAGGGTCTGCAAGTTGAAGAGGCTTGAGGCTAAGAAACTGCTTCTTTTATTCTTGGTTCCTCCTCTGTTCGGAGAAGCTGGACTTTGTACATTCCTTGTAAACAAACAAGATTTCATCAAAGAAAATACCAGATTTCATCAATTTCTACTTCCAACTTGAACATCCCTAGAGCCATGAACTTTGATTCGCTGTTTGGGATATAATCCAGCTTTCACTGAAAGATTAGCAAGGATTAAATGTATTCATAGATATATTAACTGCAAACAGAAAGTTCAAGACATGTTACTGCACCTTGAAATAAAGGAAGCAGAGTGCTAAGAAAGAAGGGGGAGTGATAGCTCAGTTGTTTGAGCATTGGCCTGCTACACCCAGGGTTGTGAGTTTAATCCTTGAGGGGGCCACTTACTTAGGGATCTGGGGCAAAATCAGTACTTTGTCCTGCTAGTGAAGGCAGGGGGTTGGATTTGATGACCTTCAAGGTCCCTTCCAGTTCTAGGAGATAGGATATCTCCATTAATTTATTTATTTTAAATTTAAATAAGTCATGAAACTCAACTGAATATCTTTCTGGCTATACAACAGGTCTTTCCATCCCATGTAAAATACAACCATGTTTCCTGCTGCACAACTACATGAATTACAACCTAATTGACCACTGAGCCCCACTGTTAATTTTTCTCTTAGTGACAAATTGGCACATTAGTGTTGAGTCCAAAAGAAACTCAAGGAACTTATTCGACATGAAGAGAGGCACTAAAAAACCCAGCTTCAGCATAAGTGGATATGGGATGTAATTATACATGTGTGTGCAATATCCAAAGAAATTCCAGCTATTACTGATCAGAACTCCAGAACAATCAAAGGAAAGAGAAAACATGCATCTCAGATTTTACAGAAGACTTGGCACATTTGGGGAGTGCTAAATCAGCACCAGCTGGATGCATTTAAATAAAGCTACTAAATCTATACATTAATTATGAGTCATAATTTAAATCAAGGCTCATAGTGATTGCAGCTCTGACATGTCAACAAGATTTCTGTAAGGATTAGCAACAGAGACCAGGGAAAAAAATACATATATGATCTTGCTCCCACTGACGTCAATGACAGAATTCCCATTTATTTCAATGGGAACAATCATGAAGCCCATACCACTTATTGTGTGTGCTCAGTAATGAAGAGGCTTAATTCAGCTGTATGGATCTGCTGAGTAAATGAGGGACTTTCATACAGGAGAACGCTTTAGATTGACCATACTAATCAAATGAATCTTTGGATCATTTTAATATCTTCCCCTTGCTATTTTTTCTAATGATCAAAGGTTGGGTTTTTTTGTGTGAGTTTAAACAAGTGTCTCCCTCACAGCCCATCTTCTCTTCCTGTTTAATCATGCAGTCAACTCATAATACTGAAGTTGTGACATCTTAACCCTTCCCATGGCAACAGACCATGTTGTCACAAACACAGAATTGTGACTTTGTTGCAGGATCAAGTAGTGGCTGTCAAGGAGACACCTTGTATTCTAACACAAATATCCCAAAAATAGACAAATTGAATTCAAAAAGTTACTGATGAAGTTAATTAGTTGTCTACAGCTGTTATTTTTTTAGTTTGCCCATAAGAACTTTAAGTCCTGAAGCTTTATCCTTCAGACTAATTCCAAAATATTTCATAATTCTATAGGAGACATGCTTCTTGAGCAATGTCTGCACTCTGATACCATTGGATTTATGGGTTCCATCATAGAAATTACAGGTAGAAAAGGTCTACATTCAGAGAGTTTCATCTCACTGGCAGAGCAAGATTATTACCTACAAGTTCTTGTGCTTCCTCCAGGCTAATTTTTGAATAGCCCTCATTCCCAATCTAAAGTCTGTCTATTAAATAAATTAGTAATAATTGAATTATGAACCTTCCCTGGCAGCTGAACCACCCCTCTTGTTCTGGCATATGGCCCCTTAGCTTACCTATCCTGTGGCAGAGGCACTACCACTAGGAGTAAGCCAGGAGGTGGGATAAAAAGGGGAAAATAGAATGATGCTGGATCCTGTGATTTTTAGCTCCTAATAGCTAGTTTATAATATGAAGAATGCTACTGCTGCCTCCATTTCTTTTGGTCTACATGACTTTGTCAGGGACATATCCTAACTTACTACATGTGCAGAATTCCAAATTAATTCAGTGTAAGTTTTATGTAAAGACTGTGGGAATGATATGGCCACAAACTTGTAGGATATTGACCTACTTGGTCAATAGGAAAGTAGGTCTGTTTAGTTCTAGTAATACTTGGTTCTTTTTCCCCTCTCTTACGCTGTATGCCATTTTGTGTGAATAGTCTTTCTCCTGCTACCCCTGTCATTGATTGTGCCCAGACCCCACATTCCCTTACTCTTTTGGTTATAATTAGTTATTAAAATATTTTTTCTTATGCATAAGTACTAGGCATGTCCTTCCGAGAGTTACTACACAGTGCTGAATGGAAGTTCCAGGAACAGCCTCCATAGTGTAATGTGCCCTGCAATGCCACACATGGTTCAGTGTAGGAGTAATGGGTATATTCCCTGCAGTACTGCATAACCAATCTGTTACAGTAGCAGCAGAACATCAGACTGTAGTAGGGAAACTTGCCTATGTGACCTGGGCTGGTAGTTCTATGGTTCATGGCAAAACAGGGCTGGCGCTAAGTCCTGTATTGGAAATAGCTCATGGAGTTCTAGCTCAGATGATTGGGTGTCCCCTGCTTCCACATATCCCAGCTGTTTTAGTTTTGTCTACAAACCACTCTTTGGGTTGTGCAAATCCTCTGGAGCACCTGTTTAGGACTCTGCAGAGGGTGGTTACTAAAGGGACCATGAAGCCAGGAGGTGGAGCTGAAGCACAACTTTCCAAGCAAGGAATTTGAAAGAGCAATTAAATATTTGTCTCTGCTTCGACATTTTGTGCAGTTCCTTCTGTGATATTTTATGCAAATTATGTAATGAGAATTTTTCATATTGAAAATAATTTGCATATAACCACAAACTTCAGTGTAAAAAATTGTATGAATTTAGTACTGGGTAAAAGAGTTGGCCTATTTGACCATCAGTGGTGGAAGGAGTTGAGTTGTGAGTTCTGCTGAATTAAATTCTCCATTTATCACACAGTATCCTGTCAGCATGCCTCATCTTTTATCAGGGGGATAGAGGAAGGACTTCCTCTAGAGGTAGGTCAGTCTCCATGGGTAAACAGGGTTAGTTAGTCTCCATGACTCATGCAGTCCTTGGCCCCTTTGCAGAGTCTGCCAATTATTGCAAAGTATGATGTTGCGTTTGTGATGTGGGAGCTCAAACTAAGACCCACCCTACACATCTCTTATGATAAAGCACCAGATATCTAGTAGATGAGAACATCTTTTGATCCCTTCTCACATGGGCTGGATTCAAACTAGTGATGTAAAAGTGAAAGGCTCTATAGCTTTTAGCATTGCTCTGAAGTACCAATAAGTGCTAATTTCATACCTTCAAGAACAAGGCTTGCTTTCTTGAAAGAAATGTTTATTAAATCAAGTTCTGACCTTTATGGAGCTTACTCAAGCAAGGTCTTCCACTCTGAAGACACACATGAAAAACTTTCAGTATCCTGAAAACATACCTCACACTGTACTTAGAGTCAGCTCCCACTAGCCAAAATACAAACAATAAAAATACAATAAAAAATTAACATAACATCCAAATCCACATCTAAATAAAATCATTTCAACAAGTGCATTATTTCTGGATTCTAACACTAAAGAGGGATCCTATATTATATAACATTAAAAAGTGTATTAAAAGAACATTGTCTGCAAAACCAAGCAGTCAAAAATTAGGAATTGCCAGAATTAAGGTTGTCTATGCAACCTTAATTCTGCCTCCATGTGATTATACACTAGGAAACAGTCTTTAATTAGACAATCAGATTTTCCCTGTATTAATACAACGGGGTCAGGCCTTATAACCTTTCGATCCAGACTATAGCTGTACGTCTTTCATTTGAGATAAAGGCACAAATAGTAGCAGATATAGGCTGTTATTTTCTATGTGGAGCAGCCCTGAGAGCAAAGGCATGACACACTTTTGCCAATGGCTTACAAAACTGTTTTGAGACAACACTAAGATGCTGGGCATCAGTCATTCCTGGCTTTAGGAGCAGAATGGTCTACAGTGGTTAGAATAGTAGTTGCAGATAGCCTAGCCACACTGATAGATTTGGTACACATTATGAAAGCCAATGTGGCTGAGTGGCTGCATCTTGGTTCTGTCCAATTAGGGCATGTCTACACTGCAGCTGGGAGCAAACCTCCCAGTCCAGGTAGATAGACTCAGGCTAGCCTAGCACAAAAATAGCAGTGTGGATCCTGTGGCTTGGGCTACAGCTCAAGTTCTCAAGCCTAGGGGATTGGGTGGGCTTCAGAGTCTGATCTGCAGTCCCAGCTGCAACATCCATACTGCTGCTATTTTTACTGCACTAGTTTGAGCCCCATTTGCATGAGTCTGTTTGCCTTGCCTGGGAGACTTGCTCCCAGCTGCAGTGTAAACATAACCAGGGCCGGCTCCAGGCACCAGCGAAGGAAGCAGGTGCCTCGGGTGGCCAATCGAAAGGGGCGGCATGTTGGGACGGCACGTCCAGGTCGGCAACGGCGGCACTTCAGCGGCAGCTCAATCGGCCCACTTCAGTCTTCTGCGGCAATTCGGCGGCGGATCCTTCACTCCCTGCCTTCCTCGGCGGCATTTCGGCGGTAGCTCAATCGTTTTCTTTCTTTCTTTTTTTTTTTCCTTGCTGCTTGGGGCGGCAAAAAAGCTGGAGCTGGCCCTGAACATAACTAGAGACCTGGGTGTTCTGTTCCAAGCTCTGACTACAATGACATCATGCAACTTCTCAGTTACCTTAATTATGAGACCTTTAGTCAGTTAGAAGTGTTGTGAACAACCCATTAATATTAAAAGATGTGAGAACAAATACTTGATTGTGCTGTTAGAAGTACCTCAAAAAATGAAAAATGTGAATTTATGTTGATAGCTTTCTCCTTCCATATCTGTGGAGCATAACTCCAAGAAGGTGGATGATTCCTGCCCCCATTAATTAAGCTTTATTGCCTCCAAAGGGGAATAGTTATGCAGCTCTGAATTAATGATTTGGAGAATCTTTAGAGAGTATCTACAATTGCCAGAGTATCTCCATGATGAGTTACTTCTTTCAGAGTTAAAATTGGGATGTGGCGGAATCCAGCAAAGACTCCAACACTCAGAATAGCAAAAGTCAATGTGAGCATTTGAAGTGCTGTAGACATTTGTTCTCTCCTAAAAATGTGATTATACAGAGCTGTTTGTGTTACGCACATTATGTGTCAGAGTTGCATAGGAACATGACTGTAGAAGAATGGGTCCTTTTACAGTGATTAGATTCATGAAGAATTATAGATTAAAGAGCATTCATGTACTGCAGAAGATAAATTGTAGATCCTTGCAATCCCCATTTTGGCAATTTTAGAAAATATGTTATTTTGTTGTGCTCTGGCTCTGAACACTGTGTCCACTATCTATCATATATAGGTTTAAAACAAAGTTTATTACATGTATGAAACACAAATTTGGGTCACTTTGGTTTTTAGTACTTGGGTGAATATATACTACTTCTCTACATCTGGAAGACCTTTATGTATTGATTTTGGCACTATAGCCTTGATTTTTAAAGGTATTTAGGTGGTGCTGTGCTTGGGATTGCAATGTCTAACCTATTTAGGAGGCTACATCTCATTTTCAAAGGGGATTTAGGCACTTAGTCTAAGTCCCATAGACAGTAGATGGGACTTAGACTTCTAAGTGCCCAAATTCTTTTGAAAATGAGGCTCCTAAATCAGTTAGGCATTGCAATACTGAGTGCAGCAATACCTAAATACCTTGAAAAATTTGGGCCTAAAACGTTTGTGGTGTTGTGGCCAGAAATGTATGAAGTCTGCAGCTTCATAATGTCCCAATTATATGAAACTTTACTGAATATTTTGTATTTATATATTTTTTCTATATTTATATATATATTAAATTATAGTATTATTTCAAAGATTTTTGGAACCTCACGTGAAGTACAGGTGAGCATTAGGGGAGGTGAGAGATAAGAATTGTTTTAGCATCCAAACCAAAAGTGGTTATAACCATCATCAATGCTGAAGGGGTTAACATTAGGTGTTTACTAATACTCTGAGCCACTGTGAGTATTTAACGGGAGAATAGGTGGTTATGATTAAGCAGGTAAAAATTTAGATTGAGATACAATGGAGAAGCAAGCTGCATTTGAGCTTTGATCCTCCTTCCCCCTCCCACTATGATTATTCTATTACCTATATTTGTCATCCTGTTTTCTACTATTAGTAAAAAGTTTATTTGAAAGGCGGGACAAAAACATTCATCTGTTCCTGCTGCTTATTCCACACTTAAGGTTCTATTCTTCTATGCCTATGTCTACACTGTGAGGTAGGGGTATGATTACCAGCTCGTGTACACATGCTCACATGAGAATAAATAGCAGTGTAGCCACGGTCGTATGGGCAGCAGTGACATGTCTCCACCATGCTGAGTACTTACCCACAAAGTACTGACCATGGCTACACTACTATTTATACTTGAGCTAACATAAGTCTCTGTCTGCTGGCCTGAGTTCATACTGTAGACATAGCCTATGGCATCACAATGATTTCCGGAGAGAGTAATTGTGATGCCACTAACAGGCAGAGGGTCTGGAACTAAGGGTGCAGGGAGGAGGGGTGTGCTGCATCACCCCCTGGCTTGAAGGCGTTTCCATCATATGCAGGGTTTACAGTTGGGTTCAATGGCTCTCAGCACCCCCACTGTACAAATTGTTCCAGCGCCCCTGCTAACATGAACATTTTGCTTTTGGTAGAGATTAATATTAATAGTACTTACATAGCATATTTCATCCAAGGATCTAAAAACACTATACACATATTAACTAACCAAGCCTCACAACACCTCTGTAAGGAAGGGTATGTATTATCTTAGTTCTATGGGTAGGGAAAAATGAGGCACAGATGATAAATGACTTGTCCAAGATCACATAGCAAGAGACAGAAATAGTGCCCATGTTCCCTGTCTCTATGCTCTAACCTCTCTCTCTCTGCCCCTTACTAAGGATCAGGAACAGGAGTTAGCCCACATTTCTTACCAATAGCCTTAGCAACAACAGGCAAAAAGGATACAGAACCTCATTCTCTGCAGAATGGATTCTGGTATAAAGTGATGAATATAGTAGGTCCGATCAGGAAGTCCCTATGCAAATAATACACTAATCTTACATTGACATTGGTGAAGTAAGGTAGCAACTACAGGTTTAAATTTGACTATAAAGTGACTGATAGTAATATGTTAATTATTTAATATAAAAAGCTCAACTTAAACCTCATTTGAATTGTGGTCAAACTATGACATTTTCAAAACACAAGCTCACTGGATTTCCAGCTGATGTAAACTGGCATAATTTGGTACTGAAGTCAATAGAGCTTTGCCAAGTTACACTAATTGAGAATCTGACCCCAGATGTTTAAACAAAGTAAAATTTTTTATTTTAATAATAAGATTTGAGTTGGCAGTTTATTTCAACAGCATAAGGTCATGCAAGATCACTACAAAAATAGGTACATCACATACACCCTTGCTGAATGAATCACAGTATTACAATGTAAGACCTCTTTCCTGCAAACACACACTTACTTGAAATCAATGCGACTACTCAGGTAGTAAATTTAAGCATATGTTTGTGTTTGTAGGATTGGGGCCTAACGTATTACAGAGCTTGAGCAGTTTGCACCTCCAGGAGCCATTTGTTATCTGGTCACTTCCATTTAATATTCAAATATAAAGTCAGAGCATACTAACCACTGATTTCCTAACATAGGAAGCATTCTCAGACAACACTATATCATCATACTGTGTTGTGAGACCCTTTGATTTAATTACATAACACATACACACACAATATGGACAAACCAGACCTACGGTTGCCATAACAGAGAATGTCTTGCTTCTATAGCTTTCTTTCTGAATCCCGCAGGAGATGCTGTCAGGTCATATGTCGCCAAAAATGTAGTTTCATTTTTTCCTCAAAACCTAATACTGACAAATCTTGCCATGATTTCTCCCCCTTTAAATCTCAATGGTATCTTACTTACACACACACTTTCCCTAGCAGTTTTACAACCTACACATTGTAACAGTGTTAGTGCATAAGGACTTGAAAGAAACTAACTGTACACAAATTGAAACTGACTATTTTCATTCATCAAGTTAAAATACAAAAGTAAATATAGCATCAAGTGATTAAAACATTAGAACTTGAATTTTAATAATCTAAGGTTTTTTTAAATATTTTTCTACCCTGGCATTGTCCCCTTATATCTTTTTGTTTTGTTTACCTTTGTAAGGTAATAATGAAATGTGTCCTTTTAACCTGATGTCTTTACTACTAACAGGTCCCAGCAACACAAGACTCATGTCCTTTTCGGTCCCCGCATTGCACATTAACATTCTTAAAGAAGATCCACCGTACTCAAAAGCAATCATACAAAGGACCAACTAAAATGAAATGCAACTTCTGTATTTCCACTCCCTATCTACTCCATCCTCCACCGTTCATAGTTACCAATATATTGTGCCAATCCTGCACTTACAACACATGAAAATCTCAATGACGATACTGCCCTGTGTTTTGTCCTTTAAAATTCATATTTGAGCCTAGGCCTGAAAGGCAAACTCTATTCATAATCCCTAAATAGATTATTATATTAGCAAAAATAGTCATTAGAAAAATAGTTGGTGTTGAAATTTAAAGTTTGAGACTTCAGAGCAAACAATCCAAGGGGATGAACAAGAGAATTCACACCGGTGTTAGATCTGCTCAGTCTATGGCCCCAATTTAGCAAAGCAAATTAGCATATTCTTAATTTAATAGGACTTTGCTGAATTGGGGACTGTATGAAAACTCCTAAATGCATAACTGAAGTCCTCCTGTGAATCAGCTCTGACAAAAAAATACAGCAAGTGTATCACAGGTTTAAAAGGCTTAGTCTAAGCATGTCTTAAGTATTCCTTAGAGATACTTTATTGAGCAATTTTCACTTACTAGATGTGACTGAACAATAACCCAGTGTCTGTTCCAGGTGCCCTGTGTCATCTAATAAAGTTTTCAGACAAATCACATCTTGCCTGTCCTGTCTTCTTGCCCCAAATATCCCTGGTTGTCCCATCCCCATTAGCGAAGAGGCAACATCAGTCCTTTGATATTACAGCTATTGTGAGTACACTCGCCTCATAACAAGCCTAACAATGATTAGCTTATTGGTCATGGACCCATTGTTTATTCTGTAACTGACTCATGAGAATTACCGGAATTCTTACAAATCCCAAGTAAAAGGGAGGAGCGGACATATAATGTAATTAGATACCATATATGTCTCAATGGATTGCTCAGTATCCTATTGGGATAAACATTGTTAGGGAAGTGCTATTCCATTATGCTCATTGATTTCAGAACACAAGTAAACATATACAAATGAATTATATTTATATAATTATGCAGTGCTGACCTTATGTACAGTAAATAAAATATACAATAGAATTTGTTTAGAAGTTATGATACATACTTGATGGAATAGCATTTCACATTAATTTAAAAATTTGCTGTAGGTTGGCACCTTAGGACTCTCTTAAAAAGAATGTAAGTTGTTTATAACAATTTAGTGGTAGTTTAAATCCAGCTGCTTTGGAGCATGGCTGCAAGCTGAACATATCATTTATTTTAAATACAATTCTGTATTAGGATTGAAGTCTGGGGTGAAATCCTCTCTCAATTGAAATAAGTGAGAGTTTTGAAATTGACTTCAATAAGATTAGGATTTCATCTTTGGTCTTTACATTTTCAGTCAGTTGTAGCGGAGTAGCCAAAACGAGACATTGCTATTAGCAACAGAACAGACACTTAATTCAAGATACCACACTTCAAACAGTTGGGGTTTTTTTGTTTCTTAAATAAAGATAAAGCAAATCTTATTGTAGAAATGGTAGTAAAGGAGGCATTTTTTGTTATTTAATATTGTCCTTAATTGACTGTCGTATATTGAGCTTTCACTGTGAAGAGAGCCAAGGTTTGGAGATTATGCATGTTTTAGATTTAAAAGGAGAGGCAGAATAATGCTTAAATGCCTAAGTACACAGAAAAGGCATGTTTACAAACAGCAATAAACATTGTAGATAAATAATAATAAAAATAGAATAGTCACTCAAAATGAGTGAATAGATAGGTTTGGATTTTGAAGGAAAGAATCCTTAGAGGTCTGAGATTAAAAAAGTATCAGCCTGAGTTAAGAATAGTAATATTTTCCAAAAAGCCCTTGAACCATATATTACATGCTCTTCAAAAAGTTGCTGGCTTGTAGGTAAATATTCACACATTCAGTATATGAAAGACATATAATTTTTAAGGGGTATATAGTATGTTTAGTTGTTAAATTACAGTAGCTTGATTGTAATATCTGCCACAGAGTCTCATGATACTTTATGGCACCCACACTGGTCCCATTACTGAGGGAAGAGAAAAGAGAAAAAGGGCCTCTTTCCTTCTCCCCTGGAACATAGGAAAATTCTTATTGGTTTGCATGTTACTAGTTTTCACCAACCAAATTGCTTTGTTCCATATCTTCTGAAACCCCCTGTATTGAATTATATTGGCTGCACTGACACTTATTAGCAAGGAAAATTCTGAGGAACCGCAGGCTTTCCTTGCAACCAAACCCAGGCAAAACACTGTTCAGGATGGTATAAAGTGTTTGTGCAATTAAAATGGATATATGATTTGTGAACACCTCTCAGAAAGGAACTGAATGGGCAGTACCGATCTGGCCACACAGTAGTACAGGAAACAATATTTAACTAGGAGTTTTTACCAACGCAGAATACAATCCTGAGGCTGCTTTTATTCCCCATTAAAAGATATTTCTAGGCTTAATACAAGTGGATTTAGAAATAGTAACTTCCTTGAATGAAAAATACATATATATGGAAGTGAAATTAGCTTGTTTTCATCTTCCATCATTTCTACCTAGGTACTTAGATGGCCTCTATCATCCACTTTCAGGATGAAACTCTAATCTTCACTATTTTATATGGCACTTGGATACATAGAGTTAAGAGAGAAAAATACCGGATAAAATACATTCACTAGATTAACTTATGACTGAAAGCAGGGAGCAGAACTATATCACCCCCCCCCCCCACACACACACACACACACACACACTTTCATGGCTTGGAAGGTGTGTTAAAATTTACCTTCTGTGAGATTTTCAGGAAATCTGGTTATTTGGCTTACACAGTAAGCTACTCCTTGTACATTGTGTTCTGGATAAAGATGTGATTAAAATACTACACAAGTTACAGGTCACATTTTTTCTCTTTACACAACTGTTAAGTAATTTGTGCTTTTATAAATACAATATTATACATTCTATGTACAGGCACTGACAGGCGCTGGTGCTGCTGTTAACCAGCCATCCACAGAAAGAATGGAATAATGATAGTGGGCAGGGTGGTGGAAGGTGCCAAACCCAGACAGACTATAGATGCTAATCCCAGGAGCGCAGATGCGAGAACACTTCTCTGGTCCCGAATAATCATCTTCACTGTTTCACAGAACTGCAAAAGTCAGAGGGAAAGGTTCACAGTTAAACATGAAAGTCATTCCAAACTGATAGGTATTGGAGAAGGCAAGGAGAAAGCAGACCATCAAAGACTGCTCTGTACCAGCGATTCAACTCCTGTGGGCTAGAAAGGGATGCCTGGGTGAGTGAAAAGGGATGTATTCCCCTTAGAAACTGCCCCTGCCCCATTGAAGTCAGTAGGAGCTTCACTACTGACTGCAGTGAATGCAGAATCGGGTCCTTAGAGACCCCAAGCCTATATTAAGAGTTCATTACTAGTTGTCTAATGAATCGTGCTTTATTTTCTAGAAGATCGAAGTCACTGCGGAGAGGTTAAATTTAGCTGCCAGTTAAGTTATTTCTAAGCAGCTTGGAAATTGTTTTAATGACTTGCAAAACCTGTAACTGATTGTAATTTGGAGAACTGACTGTTAGCATCTACTGGAAAATTACGCTTTCATAGAGATACTCCCTGCTCCCCTTCACATACTACAGGTTTCAGACTGAAATGTGCCTGGAGTCAGTCTTTGCAATCCTTTAAAATGCCATTAATTCTGTTTGATCTCCTGCTGAATAAAATATCCAGGATCCTGCTTGGCGTTGGGTGAGGAAGGGAGAGACAGTGAAACAGTGTTTTGCAGAGTGGCTGCAGTGCCAGTATATGTTAACTTCGAACCAGAGAGAGTATTGACCAGACTGCTCAAAAGATTGCTTACTTACGGAAACCAGGCCTCAGCACCAAGTGACCTACTTCTCAGGGAGCACACTTGGAAAAAAAACAAGTTTTTGTTGTTGTTGTTGTTTTAAGAATTGTCAAGATTGAGTCCGAGCGAGATTTTACACAGCCTAGCCTCTCACCAAGCTGTTTGTTGGACTATTCAAGCCACACACAAAAACTCTATTATTCTGGAGGTGCTAAACAGTAATGCCAATTAAAATCTGTTCTGCTGCTGTAAAACCTGGCAAAGCTTTCACTGATGGAAAGTGCTCCATTGCTAATACACACAGATTAAATATTTTACTTATAAATATATTACAAGAGTCTGTGTTTCTTCCACTAAGTTAGCATTTAAGGTGGAGGGGGGCTTGATTTGCAGCAATAACAATATTTGGAACCAGACTGCCCTGGGTTTTAACCCGTTTCCAAGCATTCTAATTGGGTTTGAAACGGAGGAGGTTCCCTTTGGGGGCAGGCGGAAATGATCTACAGCGGGGTGAGTTTGTAACTTCTACCTGTATTTACACATTTTGGGCCCTCTGCGTGGAAAGATCCCTTTCATGCTGAGTCTAGCAAACCATTAGCAGTCAAGGACCAAAATCCCTTTCAGCGTTAATGGTCTATTGCAGGATGTCAGGTCATTTGACCTCGTGGGAGATTTGAAGTGTTAAGACTGTCTCTTGCCAGTTTTCAGGCTCCGGGGTGTGAGGAAACACTACACAAGGGACTAGAAGTATGTAGACAAAATTCAAAACCTCAGGCAAATGATGGCTTCAGACAACTCCTTTTGCAAGCAGCTTTTGGAATAGCAGCCAAAGAACCAGGGGGAGGAGGAGAAGAGAGCCCTCCCGCGAGAAGGCACACGTTAAGCTACTGATGCTGCTCTTGCGGGGGGGAAAGAGGCCGAGTGAGCTCTCCTTTCACACAGGGGAGCGACAGGCTAAAGTTACAGCAAGATCGCTGCGGCTCCTGCAAGGGCAGTTTTCCTCTCCAGTCCCCCCACCCACCAGACTCTCCTCTCTGCGTCCTCGCTCACTCCAGCTGGGCAGGTGTTTGGCTCACGTGCCGGGTGGGACCGCGTGGGAGGCCAGGGGGCACTGCCTTCGCCAGGTTATTCTAGAGCTGGTGTGCCTGACCCGGGGGAGGTAGCTCATCCTACCGTTTAGGGTTTCCACGGGACATCAGAAGGTAAGAGGGGCCGCCACCAAAGCGACTAGATCTGCTCTGCTCCCCACCCCCAGACACAGATCGGAGATTTGCAGAGGACCAGCACCGCAGGGCAACCCTGGGTGGGTGCGTCCCCTCCCCGGTGCACCCTGCTAGCGAGGCAGGGCGTCAGGCTGAGCGGGGCCCCGGGACCCTGGGCGGGGTTTACCTTGTCGGTCTGGAAGCTGACCGCGGAGCCGTATCTGCAGTAGGTGACGAAGTGCTCGCAGTTGTTCCACAGCAGGCTGTACGCCGTGGCCCCCACCAGCTTCTCCGCCCGGCGGGCCACCTCCTCGTCGCACAGCGCCTTGTTCGGGAAGGCCTCGTCCATGTGGTTCACCAGGATGGAGCCGCCGTAGGCAAAGTCCTCCACCACGTCCACCCGGATGCTGGCCATTCTGGCCAGGACGCCCAGGATGAGCCTCTTGTTGGTCACCACCTGCTGGATCTGCCGCTGGTCGTCGGTGAAGGCGGGCAGGATGTCCGGCATCAGGTGCGCCACCCGGTTGTCCCCGAGGTAGATGCCGAAGTGGACGAAGAGGGTGCGGTGCACCTCCAGCAGGTCGCCCCGCTTGAAGTAGGTGGTGTCGTAGTAGCTGGCGTGTTTCTCCTCTTCCTCCGCCGCGCCGGGGCCCACGCTGCACAGCTTGAGGTTGGCCAGGAGGAGCAGCTTCTCCAGCAGCAGGGAGGCCACTTCGTACATGGGGTTCTTCATGCTGCGGACCTGGGGGCTTTTCCTGGTCTTCCTCCTGCTGCGGGATGCTGCCACCCACCCCTGCATCCTGCCTTTTTATCCTGGCGGGCGGGAGTGACGGGGCCACAAGCAAGCACAACCCCGATTGGTCGAGAGGGAAGTGGGCGGCTTCCAAACGGCAGTGAAATAAACCTTTATTCAGAAGCAGCGCCTACAAAAAGTCTCCTGTGCCAGCCCTGATGCTGCTTCTCTGTTAAAGCCTCCGGGAGGTAGAGATCCTCCCCAGAGCAGCTACTGGCTTCTCTATTGCATGTTCGAGATGAGAGGGGCTAGGGAACTGGGCAAGCGAACAGTTTGTCCGTTTGCACCAATTTACCACTCCGCTCCCAGGTTTTTCTTGCCCAGTGACCAAAGCTGAGAGAGGGAAACGATGGAATAAACTGAATGGCCGTTGAGGGAAGTTATGACTGACACAAGTGCCATTGATTTCGTTATGGGTGTAATCTGTGTACAGCTACAGCCTGTAAGTGGGGACTTCAAAGTAACGCAAACTGCTTCCAAGATAAAAAGTTGCGTTTTCTCCCGCGTTCAATTTTTTTTTTCAAGTTTTCACGGCGTTAAAATAGAACATTATCATCTAGTTGGGCCTGTAGAATAGAAAGGCCAGAGGACTGCCCGAGAATTTCTCCCGTTGCATTTGGATCTCTCCAACTACCACTTGCATTCATGTGTTCTGTTTTCTTTGCAATTCCTTTTAATCTCTTTAAAACGAGCATCAGCTATCAAATGCATTTTAATGTACCGGATTCTATTCTATACCAGGATCATCCGTTCGTCATTGTAGCAAACACCGCATTCAACATTACAATGCCTAAGAGCTCCTACGGGCAGTTGTCTGCTTGGACTATATGTAGTTATAAATATGCACGTGAGCAAGACATCTGACCTCAAACACTAGCACTCATTTTTGATGTTGTGAGTCGCTACAGCCTCCTTGGAGTTAAAATGTCCCCTGATAGATGTATTCGCTAAAGGATTAACTGGCCGGGATAGAAGCACACTAAATTACAAATTACAGTTCCCCCTGTTTGTCATACTTCGTGACGAACGACAATGCCAATTTGTTTCCTCCTCCTAAACAAAGCTCTTTCCACTCGCACTGAGTTCCTCAAAGTTCAAAGGATTAGCTGGCACAATAAATGTTTATTACACAGCGCAGTGCACAAGGAGAGGAAATTGTAGTGACAATGACAAGTGATCGTGCACTTGATTCCTTTACAAAACTATTTGCATGTACATCGATCGATAAGTGCCCGCTTATCTGGGAAGACAACAGGTAGCGAAGCGAGGAGGGGAGTGGAACTCATATTTACAAATTAACTTGTGCTAAAATCGGTCGGCTAAGAGAGCGGAGGAAACGTGGCGAGCCATGCCTCTGCGGCTTGTTACCCGCTAATCCATTATGTAAATGTATAAATCCCCGGAACAAAGCCCACAAAAGAGCAGCTCTGTCAGGGCAACAAAGCCGCCTAGTCTGAGGCTAATAAGTTTCAGTAGCCCAGCAAATTCCCGGCTCTCCCTGGGGGCTGCGCGGGATGATTGATGGGAGGACATTCATCTTACCTGGAAAATGACAGGGCCTTGGAGACCAGGAAGGGAGGGCGGCCAAGCTCCCCACAGCCTTTCTCCCAGCCCCTGCAGTCCTACTGTCCCCCAGACCCAGTGCCATTGACTTTTGTTCATGTCACAAACACTCCCGATTCAACCTTTTAGTTCCGTCTGGAGAAAGAAACTCCGTCCAATTACACATGAGGCAAGAAAGCGGGAGGGAAGCAAAAGGAGGAGGGGCAGGGCCAGCTTTTCACACTGTCCCCCTTTCTAAGGAAGATTGCAGGGCTGGGAAAATTTTATGAGCTAATTTCCTGAAGTTTTGTTTGCCTGAACATCTGCAAACAAACTGATTTAGCGTGTCTTGGCCACTTGCTGAGAAGCGGGCAGGAACTGTGTATGTATAAAAAGGTTCGACACATTTTTGTGGGCAAAGCAGGACCGGCTTAGAGCAAATAAATATTTTCCCTTTTCAGTCATTGTACCAGTGGCCGGGGGGGACGGGACATAGCATAGACCGGGCATTCCGGAATGGATCCGAAACCCAAACGTTCTGGAAGCGTTTTTATAATTAATCTAATTAATCACTTACCACAAAAGTCTCTACCCTAAGGTCAAGTGTTTGAAACCCAAAAGAAACCACTCTATAAAACTCGCCTTAGAGCGGGCATATTGGAGGACGAGTAGGAGAGAGCAAGACAAGGGATCATTTGAGGATTAGTCCGTTTTTTGGTCTTTCCTTTCCCCTCCCCAGGGCTTTTGCCCTGGACGATCAATATTTTTCTGATGGTTCTCTGTGATTTGGTAAATGACACCTCACAGCCGGGTGCAGCAGAAAGGAGAATAAGAAATTGGAGAAGCTTCTGCAGAGCACGCAGTGTGGTGCCTATCCTAAAGTCTGCTACTCCCCTTTTCACTCCTTGGAAGAGGCTACATTTCAGCAAAGGGGTCATCTTCACAACTATGGGCTTGGAACCGAAACGTGGATTTCATGAAATTATTATTATTTTAAAGGGCCATTCCCTACTTTTGAACCACTGGCCTGATCTTGCTCAGAAGTAACAAGCAGCTTCCGTGCTAAACGAAAAGTACTTTCACCTCTCTAATCTGCAAACCGAGTGACAAACCAGCAGTAACCTCCTGCGTAGCCATTCACTGCTGGCCCTTGCCCCAGCACCTCTGACTGGTGGGGGATGGAAAGAAACAGGCTTTAGGGAGTTTCTTTTGGGAGTCCCAGCCAAGTTGTTATATAATGCAGGTTTAGACACGTCGCGGATCAGCTCCAAAATCTGCCCGGTATACAAGAGAAAATAGCTCGAGCCGATGTTCACGTTATTTAATTGCGGGGGGGGCGTTTGCTTGTTTCTTTGGTTCGTGGCTGGTTCATCCCCCTAAACAACATTGCTGCAAAAACCAGCTTTAATCGAAGTGGTTTTAAGGGATTGATCTATTTCTAGGTGCAACTGCACTGAGAAGAAGTTTGTGGGAACTTCTCGGATAAACTGCAGACAAACTTTCAGCCAGCCAGCCAAACGGCAGAAGCATCGATTTCAAGGATGCAGAGTTATGCTGTGTGTGTTTTTTAAAGGTTTATGTTTCAAACATTTGCTTCCCTCCGTTCGATCGCCAACCGCAGTTGGTAAAGCTAAACCAATAGGTACGTTTCGGAGTGCATTTTCAGAAAAGAATAAATTGTTTACTCCGCATAAAGGATCCCCAGGTTTAGTGAAAATAAGGAGGGAAATCGGAATGAAGAACGTTACAGAAAATGAACAATATAAAACCCGCCTGCCCAAATCACCAGATTACACTTAAATGCATCGACATCCCTAGAGCAGGCGGCGAGGGAGGCTCCCTTGCTGAGGTACAGTAAAGATTCAAACAGAGAAAATGGAGAGGGGCCCTTTTCTTATTCAGATTGGTACGCACAATTACAACTGACGAACATGGCCCTTTTCTTTTGCTCACTTGTCCGCTACTGCCATCTCCTCGGGTTTCTTCTCCTTTCTAGACAAGCAGCGTGAACCCTGACATCATTTTATCCCAACAGAATCGCTGCCGAGAAGATGCGAATATCCCTTGTCCCAGAAATCCCTCCTTCTCGCCTTTGATTCTGCACAGAAAAGAGAAGATCGACCCAATCCTGAGGCGCTGAAGACCCGTGTCTCCCACTGAAGTCAGAGAAGGTGCTCGGCGCATTGCAGAACTGGCCCCGGCGCTTCTTAAATCCTTATTCGGTGTTTAGAGCAAGAGCCAAATTTTAGCCCAGGCCAGCTGCCCCTGTACACCTGCGCCGCCTCCTCCATCTCTTCTTCGGGTTCAGCTTCCCCCACTTACTGCACTTCACACTACACACCCTCACCCTCCTGCACCATTTCCTAGCGGCTGAAGACGCTCTCGCAATGCCAGTGCACCTGAGCAACTGAAGACGAGGCATCTTGGGTCGGATTCTGCAAAGGGCTGATGGCCCCCAACGTTAGGCTCAGGTCCAAGGGGATTGGAGGGCGCTCGGCACCCTATAGGTGCTCTGGAGGGACAACCCTGATTTGTAGCATCCCCATGACCAAAGGAGGACTGGACTGAAGAGAAAGGGGGAAATAACAGCAAATCCTCCCGCTGCCCACTGATTTCACCGGTATCTGGAGCAGGCACGGAGTTTCCCCACGCAGGATCACAGCAGAAATGGCTCCATTTATACTAAATAAGGAGGCGGCTCCCTAGAACCCCACTTACACCCCACAGTCCCCCAATGCCTTGGCTGCATATTCCCCCACCCCATAGGGCTGATTCTCCTGCCTTTGTCACATCAGAGTAACACCTGGACACTGCTGGCAGGAATTCCTGCAGGTTTTTTCCCAATTAACTTGAGGTGCTCAGCAAACAAGGGGAGGCCTCCGGGGCCCCTAGGGTCTCCCCCGCAGAAGTAGCGTTAGGTTGAATGCAGAGGGAGCGGTAACTCCTTGGTTAATACTAATGTTTGCACTCTGGATCATCTCACTGTTTAGTCAGAGACAGCCTTTGTTTGCTTGTTAAAGGCCATTTAGTTTTAATCCCCAAATTGTCAGAGTCCATTACAAGTAAATCCGGGACGGAAACCCAAGGTGAAACCCAAGAAGAGAAGTGGGGTGGTCTCCACAGGGAGAGGAGGCTCAAAGCCTTTATGCTCCTGAGTTTCAAAGGAACAAAGTGAAGACTGTGGCATTACTGCACTGAGTAACCCCCACACCTACAGAGCAGTGAAGCACCTGAAGCATGAAAAAGCAGCACCTTTCCTGACAGCTGGCTTATACCGAGGGCTGGAAAGCCACTGGAAGGCATCAGATGAACAAGAAATCAATGAAATGTAGCATTACTGCTCCCAGCCCAGACACATGGCCCCAGCGCAGCGATGGAGATACAATCAGATAACTGCCTCAAGGCAAGGCTGCTGAGAGATTTCATTTATTAATGCTCATAAAGTTTTAGATCTTTGGATAGAAGGTGCAATGTAACTGCTTATTATTACAAAAATATACATTTAAACTTAGTAACTTGTATACTGATAACATTTTTCTTTGTTAGTAAATAGACGATTACACGTATTTTGAAAAGCAGCAAAACCTTTCAAGTCCTGCATGGAAATCTCTGGTTGAACACCTATATTAGGCTTTTTCTAACTCTGGCTCCTGCACGCCTAATCCCTTTCAACCAATAGGGGAGCAAAACAAGACATAAAATATATACTTCAACACTTCCCCTTTCTATTCTATTTTTTAGTAAAACAAAACAAGGTGTGTTTATATTACTTGAAGTTGCCCATGGTTTCTGTTAAACATAAACATAAGAAACTAACCTCTTGGAAATACACATTTCTCCAGAAAGAAAATACTTTAGTGAAGAAAAAACATATTTGTTTAATTTATTGAATTATAATTAACATTTAAAAAGGCACTTTACCTCTAGTCCAACTCTAGAACACACTATTTTTCCATCCTGTTTTGGATGGTCATTGCAGTACATAATCATTCTGTGCATTGTTTAATGGGCAGATTAAATTGTCACAGAAATGGCAAAACTATCTCAAAATATTGGTTTTAAATATGATAAATTGTACCATCTGTTTTGAATGTTAGGGACCGTGCAACATTTTAGGATATATTTTATTTTGAGAATTAGAGCTGTCATAAGAAACAGTAAGAATAGAAAGCTCAGAGGCAAGTGATAATTTACAATTTTTAATTTAAATTACTGTGTTTTGGAGATGGGTTCATAGATTATGACACAAGGAACCACTGTGATCAACTAGTCTCTGCTCCAGTATAACACAGGCCACAGAACTTCCCTGAATTAATTCGTGTTTGAACTACAGCACCGTAGATTTTGAGCTACAGCAGGTGTGAACAATTCCCACCTTTGTGGCATGGACTCACATCTATTATGTATGAACTCCCTGACACTAGGAGGGTGCCTACAAGGCCTCCTGCCTAGAGCCAAACAAATTTCCATGGAGTTTCATATTAATCCCTGTTTCCTTGCCCTCATGGCCAGCAAAAGACAGGAAGAAAAAGAGTTGGAAAAGTAAGGCTTTGTCTACATCAGAAAGTTGCACCAATTTAACAACATATATTTAAACTAAACGAGAGCAAACACACTTGTTTTGATCAGTTTAAATCAGAAATTGGGTTGCGCTACACTGAAATAAGCTTCTCAAAACAAGAGTACGCACACAGGAATTTCCACTGATTTACACTAAATTGGTTTAACATCACACTTTTAGTTAAACTAGTGCAACCACTCTTGTGCAAATAAGGCCTCAGGTAGGATAGGTTGGCTGTTTATGGGCCCACACTTATTTTCATGTTACAGATGGCTGCATAAGAACCCAATGCAAAGCTGAACAGCTATAGTTTGTCTAACCTGAGAATGCCACTCTCATAGACAGCAAGGGCAATTATCAATACCATCATGCAACCATCAAGTTTGAAAAAATGTGATGTCTTGAAACTGTTCAATAAGGATTCAAATTGAAGAAATGTAATTAAAAATTAAAATAAAAAGTGAAGCCTTCTCTCTCCCATGGTGACAATGAAATGGTCTGTTGGATAATCCGTTGCACAAATAATGTTTGTCCTAATATAGGGGTTAGAATCAGAAATAGGCCTGACCTGCACTTTCCAAACCCTCAAAGACTGAGGAGCAGTTCAGAATACAGAGAATTTAGTGATCTTGTTGGTTGAATATTCCTTGGTACTTTAGAATGATGGTAAACCCCTAACTATGCTGGTTTATCCCATCCTTCAGAGTAACCAAGCTATGGAAATATACAAGAAGACTGCTCTGAGAGTCACTCTAATAAGTGGGAAATATTATTCCAAGTACTGGAGGTCATTTGCAAATTCTGTTTGTAATTATTCAGTCTTCATTCTAGATGAGGAAATAAATGCAATTTTAATATAGCTTTTCAGGTCAGTTCTGGATTATTAAGATAGGTACAAATTCATGAATTAAACTAACTATTGCACAACTATGGTGTTAGGGCCAAGGAATAACATTTATGTCTAAGGGATTTTGACACATTCCCCAAGGAAATATTATGAAAATAAATGCCACTTGGTGCAATCTAGTGTGTTGCAAAAGCAAACAAATAAACAAAACCCAACCATAGATCAAAGTTATCCCTATTGGGGATGGTTTAGTGGTGTCTGGAGGGGTATAAACTCCAACAGAGACAGAGAAACCCCTTTCCATCCCCTACCCCATCAACATGAACACTGCATGGTTTAATTCTTGAACAAACTGTGCCTCTGTTGTATAGTTGTGAATGGTCTGCACCTCCCAGCCAACAGTCCACCACTACCAGTGGGTCTAAAGTGTTCATTGTTTAGTCGTTCAATTTTCATATTAACCAACAGTGAATGTTTAATTTGGTACAGAACTGGGTGAGATACAATCCAAAGTGGGAACTGAACCAACATGCAAACTCAGAAAACGTTAAAAAAAACCCAAAACAATTAATATTAAAAACCTTTCTAAATTAAGTTGCAATTGGAAAATATACTA
The DNA here is from genome assembly GCF_013100865.1 of Trachemys scripta elegans. Lineage (NCBI taxonomy): Eukaryota > Metazoa > Chordata > Testudines > Emydidae > Trachemys > Trachemys scripta. Next base: position 59,389,193 of record NC_048302.1, on the reverse strand, counting down.
AAATAAACTATTTAAATTACTGAAATATCTAGTTTTTTTACCCGTTTACTTTCAATATCAAAGTAGTTGCATATAGAAATACAAAATCACTTAAACAGCATAGGCTGTATATGTTTGGCATAGCCATGATTTCCATGACCAAAAATGTCATTTTTAGGGTATTATAATAACATCATGGGGCCAGATCCCCAGATGGTGTAAATAAGCATAACTATTAAACTTTACTGAGTTGCACTACTTATACCAGTTGAGGGTCTAGCCCATGGTCCTTTTTCATCTTAGTCTGTCTGCTACTGAGCAAGACTTTCTTCCATGAATTATTGTTATTAACAAATTTGACTATTTGGTGGGTTTTTCTGTTTTCCTGTCTTAATATGGTTTCAGACTATTGATGACAGCTGTTTAACACTTTTCTAATGGAAAAGAAATGTAAACAATTTAAATATTGTGCAACTCCCCTCCCCCCAACCTTTTTGAACCCTCATCCCAATGGTCTGAATTTTCCATATTTTTCTGTGACAAAGCCATGGTTTTCCCATTTTTGCCTTTACAACCAGACTTAATAATGATGTACAAATAATACTATATATGACTAGTTGACACAGTAATTAGTATATTATCTTCTTACATTCTGTTTAGGTCACAAGGGAAAAGAATATGGGTGAAATTCTGTCCCCATCAAATTCCATGTGAGTTTTGTCATTAATGTTAATAGGGTCAAGATTCCACACATGATGTCCTCAACATAGTCCTCAAATGGACAAAACCACAATGCAAACTGGAAAAATTCAGTTACAATCCTTGCTAAAGATAGGCTAGCAAATGGAGAACAGTGATAGAACGGATTAGAGCTCAGAGGCACTGCCAAAGATTTCTGATGAGGCTTATAAAGCACCTACACATCATTCATAGTTGTAACCACTATTATTAAAGTCTCAATTTTATCAGCACTAAACAGTTAATAAATTCTTCTGAAAATAAAGGAACATACTTTTATATTCAGAAATGTGTATCTAAACATTGTCCACTAAGAGATTTAAAAAAAACCAAATGTACATATCTTTCTGCTGTGGTAGGAGATACAGAGAATTATCAGGCCTGAATCTCTATTAGGCTGAGTTTCTTTTCAGGGAGCTGGATACAACTCCCTAATTCACCATTTGGCACCAGCTCTGATGCAGTGTACTTTGGGGAAGCTGAGGATAGATGGAATACAGTGCATATCAGACATGCCTCTTTTCTGCCCCCAACATGCTCCCCGTCCAGGGTTGTGGAGAAGGGTGGTGCAAGGGACAGCTAAACTGATTCAGCACCTGCTGGGAACTCCTGTGCCCTAGGGGAATCTCCAACAGAGGTGATAAGTCCAGATTCCATCCCTTTTGTAGCACCACACAAGAGAGAGTGGGGCATCAAATCTGGCTGTTAGCGTTTTTTCTTCTTCAAAATAATCCACATGACAAGAGCTCCATTTTGTAATTACTTCAGTGTTGTTCAAATAAGGGTTATAGGCAATGAGAGAAGTTGGGGATAGAAAACACTCAGCTTTCTCTCACTGACTGCAGAATACCCTGAAGTATAGTGGTCACCATTCAAAGTCAATATTCACCATCAGTCACCACACAGTGGTGCTTGAGTTACTGCAGCTATATACTGTCCTAATTAGAGGGAAAAACTGACCTCAGCTACCACAGTTTGACAGTTGTTGGTAAATGGTGATTTTTTCAATAGACAAGCACCAAGTTATCTGACTGTTCTGTATAAATAAGGGATATACTGTGCAAGATCACAGTGCAGACTGAAGGTGGTGGACTTGAGCAGTTAAGAGTTCAACAATATTATTCCTCTTAATTATTAAGAGTTCTAAAGAAGGACGGAGAGGAGGACTGGATCAAAAGGTAGTTTTCATTTTGGGAGTGTGGTTGTCTGGTTATCTCACTGTAAATTTTTTATTTTTTATTTTATTGCTTTATTATATTTTACAGGAAATAAATTAACTCTTTATCCAATGTACTAACTAGACAGGAAATGCTATTAGTCACAGACAAAGCTACTTGTCTGGTAATACTCAAAATATTCACTTTTCTGTGCCTTACAGTTAAGCCTGAGAGAGAGAACTGTCACCACCACTTTAGTTTGCAGTTTCTTGAATTTGACTCAAGAAGCTAGTTTTTGTTTTGCATGTTTGTTTGTTTGTATTCAGACTTTTAAAAACAGATGAACCCAAAAATCATTATTCTATTAAGGACTTTAAATCTGGAACATTTTTTATCTGGAAATCCAGTAACATCTGCCCAAATGCCTTGCCCTGTAGAGAGAACAAAACAGAAAATAGATTGCATTGGATGAACCAAATATCTAAAATTAAGTTACATATTTAAATATACCACCTTTACAAAAATACATTTTAAATTAAAAAAGTTGTTTGAAACAAACAGGATATCAGACTTCTACATTACATAACATCCCTGAACTTTGGTGTATTCAAAGTCTGGATCTGAATTTTGCGGCTAAGCCAATAGCCAATTATATAATATTACAACCAGCTTTTAGGTAATTTCCTCAACCCTTGAACTGCAAATCCACATAGGAAAAACTTACGTGAGTAGCAAAGTCAAACAAATAAAAGGAAGAAAACCTAAGTTAAGTTTTTTAGCTTTTACTTAAGATTTGCAACCATTTAAACTTTGGTAGGTAGAGCTAAGCTTTTCCAGCACTTATTTATTTATTTAAATTACTGCATACCAGAGTTCAGTGAGCTAGATCTCTTTGCTTTATAGTTTTTTTTATTTAGGACTCAATTCTGACACCATATTCATGTTGAATTGTATTTTATTCTGTGAACCGTACAGATGATTTCAGTGAGACTACTTGTGAAGTAAGGTATTTCTCACCATGAGTAAGGATGGCAGAATTGGGCTGTCAACACCGTGTGTGTACTGTTGGGGCTTTGTGCACAGTTAATGGAGGTATTTCTGATCTTTAATGTCACTTAATATTTGGGATGTAGGTTTTGAAAGTGCTTTTTTTCATGCATCCCCAATAACATGAAACTAATGCACATACAAAGTTGGTCTCATTTCTACCATCTGGGTTGTACTTGGAAAAAAACAGTATATGTGGAGTACAATGTGAAAGCTGTTGATTTGATTTAATTTTGGATGATCTGACTGACTCCTGGCAAAATGTTATCCTAGTCTCTCGGTCAATGTTGGGTCCAGCGCCGCCTCCTATTTTTTTTTTTCCGCTTTTTCAATAATTTGATATTAAAGGAACTTTCCAGGCTAAAAATCATCCTTTATTTATTCACATCTATCAAAGAGCCTATGCAAGGTTTCTGGGGTGGCGTAGTCAGGCAGAAGGTCACGGGATCGTGGGGAAGTAGATGAGGAACGCAAAGAGCGGAACTTTTTACAAGAGCTGCAGAATAGTTTAATGTGCATTTCCACTCAGGATCACAAAGGCACAAGACTCTCATCACACCCATAACTTATAGGCCACACCCCTTGTGACGAGAGAGTGCCACTGGACGTGACAGCAATAGCAAATTATGCTGGGGTTGGGAGACTTAGGAGTATGTCTACACTGCAGTTAAAAAGCTATGGCTGGTCTGGGGCAGCTGACTTGGTCTTGCAGGGCTCAGGCTATGGGGCTATTTAACTGAGGTTTAGATGTTCAGGCTCTGACTGGAGCTCAGGCTCTAGAACTCTGTGAGGTGGGAGGGTCCCAGAGCTCTGGCTGCTGCCCAGCCCCAAATGTCTACACTGCAGTTAAACAACCCCTTAAGCCTGAGCCCTGCAAGCCCAAGTCAGCTAGCATGGGCCAGCTACGGGCATCTAAATGCAGTGTAAACATACCCTAACAGACCTCCTGTGCCTCCATCTTCCCTTTGCACACCTACACAGGATTAACCAGAATTAAACCCTGGCCAGCTTCTCAGTTGGTGTGGATTGGTGTGGCTCCATAGAAGTCACTCAAGTTACACCTATTAAATATTGGATCAAAATCAATGGAGTTACACCAGTTGGAAATCTGGGGTCCTATGTATACCAGAATACACTCAAAACCAAGTTGTCTAGTAAACACTTGCTCTCCAAAAATGTGACCACATTTTTCTGAGTAGCTAAATTCATTAGTATGTCAAAAACACAGCTGACACATCACAAAGCATGGCAACTTCACCTTTCATAAAGCCTGCAAATCCATCATTTCACATGTAAAACCAAATCTTTTCCACTAACTGAGCTATGCATCACTGCTTAGTTTTCAAACTTGGAAGAATGAATGAGAGACTATGTTTTTGTGAAATTAAAAGGTAGCTATCAGTCAACAGCAGATTATTACTCCATCCCAGTGTTGGTTAAAAAGAGTTTGTGCAATACATAGTTATAAAAAATAACTAAAATCAAAATCAATGCCTGCATACATACCTGTGGGTCACTTCTTAAGGATGCAATACCGCCACCACCAAGGGAATTTTTCAGAACAAAGTTTAATCCATGTATTCCTGGCAATTCATATCTTTAAAGGTAAGATTTAGAATTATGTTCGTTTTACAGTAGATTTAGATTAATTTCTAGTGAAAGGCAGCATTTAGAAATTGAAGATCCAAAGTAATTTTTTAAGGACTGTGATGATGCCCCCATTTTGATTCAAGCACACAAATCAGAAGAAAAAAACCCTAAAACTCCACCTTAATAGTAATAAGGTAGGATATGAACTTGGTTGGTCTTTTCTCATTAAGCTGTACAAGAATTTTGATTATATCATGTCCCAACATTAATAAACTAAGGTTGTTTTCTGTTAACTAGGTAACAACTGTAGCCTAAGTTTGATGGGCAAATTGCAAAGTTTTAGTGCAGGGGCCAATTCAAACAGAGGGATTATAGTGTTCAGAGTAGAACCATTTGAATATTTCATAGTCCTGTTACTGAAAAGTATCTGTACAGTAATTACTCAAATCTCTGATATTTCTTTGGCTAAGAATGGCTTTTAGCCAATCAGGAATTCATATGCTATCAGTTACTGAGAAATAGCCATACTATGATTCTGCAAATCAGACATCCAGAACCAGTTAGAATGTAGGGAATTTTATTGAATTAAAAATGTAGATTAATTCTTCCGCAATTCTTTGGATTTGTGAACTTTGATAAAGGAAAACAATTTTGCTTAGGATAATAGATATTCACTTAGAAGAGCAGTTAATGGCTTATTTACTTCAAGGGCTTTGCAATAATTTTTTATGACAACATTTCTAGCTACCATGAGAATTACAGAAACTCTATGGAAGGCAGTATTTTCAATATCTGCGGGTCCATGTGTTTGTGCATACAAAACACAACATTTGCATGTGTACAGTAATTAATCAAATCCTTGAGCTTTCTTTGGCTAAGAATGGCTTTCATCCCACCATGAATTCACACGCTATCAGTTATTGAGATACTATGAGATAACCACACTATGATTCTGCAAATCATGCATAAAATTGCAACTACTCTATTCAGATGCACAAACAAAAGCACCTGGAAATATTATGGGTACATTTGTGGAGGTTCAAATGTGAACATGCTTAAAACACAAAAAGTCTGTAATGATGGATTACAATGCACATGCAGTTATATTACATCAACAAAAATACATGTTACCCAGTGTATTAACCTAGCATTGATATATACTGTAATTGTGTAAAATCTAAAACAAGCCTAAGAAAAGATTATATATTTGTACAATTCACTCAGTATTTTTAAAATCTGCTTTTAAACAGCAGAAATCCTCCAAAAAACAAATAAAAACACGTCAAAAAACATTAAGATTGTGACAGAAACTAATAAAATGAAGAAAATTCACTGTTCTAACTGAACTCCCATAACTAGGCACAACGGGGTGCCTCCTTAATTACTTCCTCTAAAGTGCAGTGCCTCGGTATTTCATTAGAGATAAGACTTTTCTGTGAGTTCCCAGTTAACTTTGGCCACATTATACTTTGCGTGTATTTTTGCTTAGTGAATTTATACATCAAGAGAAAGAGAACACTCTTCCTAGTTAAGAGTGAGCTGGAGGTGAAATGATAGGTTTCAGAGAAGTGATGTTTGTGTAATAGGTGTGTGGTGGAATAATATAGGAGGTTGATTATTGTGCATTAAATATATGGATAGAAATTACAGAGGATTTTGAGTCTCAGTATGTAAATAAGTATAGTTTTCTCATTGCTTAATTTTATGTAAAATGACTGCTAACGTTTAGTAAACATACATCTGACAAGTATTATCTTTTTGAACATGGGAACCCTTATCCACCGGGAAAGAAAATAACCCTGGCTCAAAGTGAGAGAAAGAAACCAGAAAATGCTCACAGAGCAACTTTGTTACTCTCACTCATTCAGGAAAGTAGAGACCTCAGAACTGTAAATATTTTTAATCTTGTTTCCTAAATTGAGCCATAATTCTGAATAGAACAGTTTGTGTGTATGTTTCTGATATTTTCCTTTACTATGGATATATGTACAATTAGAAGCATGCAGAATTAAAAGTGATAAAAGCTAGGTGCAGCTGAAGTGCTGACAAGAGGCTCACAGAATGTATCTGATTAATAGTGTAAGAGGGTATATAATGAGCTAATTAAGACAAAAGAGAAGGATTTCATTAGTTTGAGAAATAATTTATTATTTCCTTTTGAAGAGAGGAAAACAAAGTTTATTTCTACAGTTTTATGCTGTATTTCTAATATCTTTCTTTAAATAAATATGAATATGAATGTGCATTGTGTTGTGTATAAAGCACTGAAAAGTGTAGTGATTCACAAATAACCCTCCATTGGCAGTCTGGGGGGGGGGGGCGGTAAAGTGACTAGCAAATCTTTTACATCTCTAAGTTTTATGATTCTATATGTACTACAGTGCCTTGCTAACAAATTCACACTGCTTTCAACAGCAGCATTGCTCAGACCTGTCTTTTTGCAGAGTTCCAGAGACTGGCATCCTTTTCTAGAGTTAGAACTAGTTTCTGTGTGTGAATGTTATATCTTCCTTGCTGTCAGGAAGTATATCCAAATTTGTCTGACTATTCCATTTTGAGGTTGCATATCACATAGAGAAGGCAAAAAGTACAATTAATTCAAGACAAATTTGCTTTATAAGGAAAAAAGCAAATTCCCCATATTGCTAGAAATAATACCTTTGTTGTTATATGTTACCCCAAACCCTGAAAGCTTCAGAATGTGTGCAATTACAGGTATAATCTAACAAAAATAATTTCCCTTCTAGGCTGTATGCCTATTTATTTTACAAGCCTTAAAGAAATGCCATGAAAGGGAAAATGCTGTTAACCTCTGATCTGCAATGAAGTAGAGCTGTGGCTAGAACATTTTTTTTAAAAAAAAAAGTTCAAAAATATTTTGGTTTTCAAATTATAATTTTCAAAAAGTCATTCACATTTCCATATTTCCAACACTGTTGGTTTAAACAGCAAGAGTGCTTGGTTTATTTCTAGTTTTCACGTTCATAAAAATGTGTTGTAGTCTAAAAAGAAACTTTCAGATCTGAAACATGTGAGCATAATCCTTATAATCTTAAAAAACACTCTATAAAAGGATCCATTATTTTCCCCAGTAGCTTTTCACGCTACTCACAGAGTCCCATTATCACATCATTAAAAGAAGCCCAAACCAGAGATGATCTAATTAATCAAAATAAACGGTTGCTATCCAGAACAGAGGGAAACTTTAGCCTCTGTCTGTGAACATAAACAGCACTAAGAAACAAGCAAACCTCTATTAACTAAGCAGAAAGGACAATGCCAGTGAGAGTTGTTTGATGTATGAGCAATTCTTGTAGCAGATCTATTAAATGTGTAGCATTTTCTCATTTTTGTTTCCCTCTGCTGAGTTATGAAACCATTTTTAAAATTAACACAAAACGTTTATCAGTAAATTCATTTGGTAGCACTTAATAAATAGCAGGTGAGATTCTGTGCTGTCTCTCTAATGAACAGTACAGAACTCACAGCCTGGCAGGAGGGTGAGTGGGGGTGTCACTAAGGTGGACTTTAAACCTCCTCCCAATCCTGAGCTGCTCCAGGAACTAGAAAGGCCCTTGGTGGAACTTAGACAGATAGAAATATATAATTATTTTGAGGACTGTAGTCTTTGCAGATGGCTATAGAATCACCCCCTTATATAGAAATGGATTCCTAAGACAGTTATTGCAGACTGACATGTTAGAGGCCCCACAATATGAGATAATATGGCTTCTTCACCATCATAAGGGTTAACATTTTACTTTCTTAGCTTAGATTCTAGAATACAGTTCTGAGGCAACGGATTGATGTTATGACAAATTCTTCAACCATCAAACACATGGGGGCCTGATAGAAAGCAGGAAAACCACCACTGCAGTGTACCCTGCTCTCTGGCAGAGGATGCCCTATTGTGGATGAAAGCCATATAAAGTGTTCAGTTTATTTTTTAATCCAGGAAAGGAACCAATCTGTGCTCTTTCCTTTAAATGCCAAATTCAAGTATGTAGTCTTTTGCCAGAGTGTGACCGTTTATACTGGAGCAGAGCTGGTTGAAAAAAATGTCAACAACTTTTTTTTTTTTTAAATCGCAAATTCATTGGAGTCTCCAGGTTTCATTTAGACATTCCAATGCAAACCATGCAAGGTTCCATTAGGCTTCAAAGGCTACCTGGTTTCCTGTCAGCTTGTCTGCCTGGCTCCCCCGTAACTTGTTTGGTAGGCTGAAAGCCTGGAAGTCCCGGGTCCCAGCACTAACAGGTCCCCAGGGCTCTCAGGATCCCCAGTTCCGGGGCAGTCCATGAGATGGACTGCCAAGCTCCAGGCCAGCCTGCTACGTGGACTGTCCCAAACCCAGGGCTTGCAAGGTCCCATCCCCTGGCCTGGCAGGCTGCTGGGGCTCTGGACAACTCTGGAAGCCTTGTAAACTAAATGTTATTTTGGTGTTTCTGACACAAAACTTTTCCAGATTTCTGTTCTGCAGCGAATGCAGACATTTTGGGGTTTTGGTTTCAATTGGAACAAAATCAAATTCACAAATGGAATTACCATTCTCTATCCAGCTCTATACTGGAGTTTTTTAAGGTGGAGAGTGCCCAGCCTGTACATTTAATTATGCCATGCAAATGATGTATGCATACAAATAAAAGATTGCAAACCTGAATTTATGCATCTTTACATTAAAACAACTGAAAATTATTTCTCTCCTGCCACAATGCCTGGATGTGCTAATGTGGACAAGTCAGAAAGATACACACCTTGTGACTAACTTCTCTTCAGGTTGTTCTCTCTCTAAAAGATGCTGGAAATAATCCTCCAGAGCCTGAGCAGTTAACGTTTTCTTTAGGTATGGATAATAGAGGGGATGTCGTGCTATCACACCTGTAACATGTGACACAGTTAGTTAGAATACAACCAATTTAATCACGTTATATTTTTATTTTTCAAAACTGACTAAGATCACCTGTCATTTGAAACTGTGCATATGGGTCCTTGTTAATCAACAGCTACACAAAAATAGCTAGAACAACAGATTAATGCTCTGCAGTGGAATGGAGGTCTAACTAGGTGCATGACATGTAGGAATGCTGCCAAGCTGTGTGTTGCTATTGCAACTTTTTTTCTGGTTGAGGACAGCCCTTGCCAATTCAGGAAGGATAAAGGACAAAGGGCAGGTAAAGGGAGTGTGGTTCTTTCCCCAGGAGTAACTCATGAAGTTTGGAGAACGCATTATGATTATCCCTCATAGCATGGTAGGATCAGTCATGGAGGTAGAAGATGTATCTATGGTTTTGCCCTCTCCATGTATGAGATCTGTTATCGGGGCGGACATAGCTCCATTGTTCTTAAGGTATAGCAGTTTCCCAAAAAGCTGGTTTAACTCTAGAGTGAAGCTGAGTGTCTCCAGTGGATCAGTCAAGCAGAACGTTAGCGTCTCATACTAATTCGGTTGCCTAGACCGACCTTGGGATTTGCAGACCTTGATGTTACTTTAGCTCGGTAGAACAAGGACTGTTATTTTAAATTTCATTGAAGAAATATTGTCTCTGAATATTTCAAGAAAGTCCATGAATTATGTCTTTCATTCATTGTTTCACAATGCTATGAAGCCACTGTGTGATGTTATACAACAGAAATCATCAAATTCCATCACTATTGAACACGAAACAATTGTACACACAGGGAGAAGAATGTTGGTCTCTTTACAAATAAATTAATAAATCTACTTTATCAGTCATAGTGTGACACCTTTTAGCAAATCAAATCCCAAACGCACCTTTAATTCATAATGAGCTTTGAACATCACACACTCATCTTCCAACAAGTAAGAAAGCCATTTGATGCTTGCAAAAGTAAGGAACAGAAGACATTTTTTTTTTAAATGTAAAAGGTATCTAATCAATATAATGAGTTTGCAGCACAGGCATACAACACTTCTTGGTGTCAACATGTAATTAAAACAATTACTTACACGTAAATAGAGATTTTAAATTTCCAAACTCTATTTTTTTAAATTTATATATACACATAAATACATACAAACACACACACACATGTTAGATGATTTAAATGGAGAAAAAACAGTATGTGATCATGTAATTATTAATTTAAGTGCATATGCACAAGAAAATAGAAATAAGGTTGCACAGACAACTTTAATTCTGGCATTTCCTAGCTTTTGAGTTCTTAACTTTGCAACAACAACATTCTTTTAACAAAGGGTGTGTGTGTGTGTGTGTGTGTGTGTGTGAGAGAGAGAGAGAGAGAGAGAGAGAGAGAGGTATTGTATGCAATACAATATACAGATATTTTATATGTACTTTATATTTAAACACATATTGGATAAATGTCAATTAACTAAACAGCTAACACACTCTCATGGATTTATTATTTAAAATAAACTACAGAGAAGCAAACGTATTTCATTGAGAGCACTTGTACTGATGTTACAGGGTAGAAGGAAGGAATCACATTACGGGGGAGGTTTTCAAAGGCACAAATGACAGTTCAGCACCTATTACTGAAAGTCAATAAGAATTAGGCATCTAAGTTGCCATTTGTGCCTTTGAAAATCTTCCCTACATTACAATATTAGAATAGAAAAATACCTATATTTGCAGAGTTGCCTTTGTCTCCACTTCTAGTATAAGCAAGATCTTCTAAACAATATGTATGTGGACCACATGGCAGATCTGTGTAAAAATACAAAATAAATTATAAAATAAATAAATAAATTGTACATTTTGATGGAATAGGTGTCTTTGAAGTTTGTGTTTTGTGTACTTCTCTAGTAGTTCCACTAAGATCAAGTTATAAAGGTTATACTTTTAATTGTGTAGGAAATAAGGATTTTTTAAGTGAATAATATTGTATATGTTTTAGTATTATAGTCTATTGGAAATTTATTCCTTGGAGAAAAAGTGCAAGTTAGTTGGAGTAAAAGTGAATGATTGAGAGGATTAATGGTTATGGGAAAATGATTGACCATCTTAAATGTTCATTTCTAGACTTTCTAACATTTTAAGTTTTTTCACATTGAAGTTTCCTAAAGGTGTAACATTTGGGGGTGGGGAAGATGGGTTACCTGAACTCCATTAAAACACACTTTCAAACTTCACTCTTTTTGAATAAACTTTTTTGTGGGGCAATGCACCTCTCTGGTTGTTTTGGCTGAATCTGCAACCCCATGAGTCATCCCACTTGTAGTCATTTGTACCTATTTCATAGTTGGTAAAGAAAACTAAATGTAGTGCTCCTTTAAAAATTAAAATATCACAGTTTTTAAACTTATTTGTTGCATGTATGCTAACTGCAGTATTGCTCTTTCCATCAAACAGTATTTTACATGAATCAAGTCTTTGACAACGTCCCTTTAAACAAAGCAGAACTAGAAAGTGTTCTGGTGTTTCCATTGATAAATAGATGAAGGATATATTAATTTGGCTAATAATCAGTAAGTTGTTTTTTATTTCATAAACTTCTCAGAAAAACTACCAAAGCAGCATTCTCTCTGAAGCTAGAGCAAATTGTGAATTCCCTTTCCACCCACCTAGAGCCACAGCAAGCAGCATTGCTGAAATCCGTTTTCACATATTTCCCTTATCTACTAATTTAAAGACAATGAACAGTCCCTCACACTCAAGATAACCAAGCAACATAAGAAAAATACTTCTCATCTCCTTGCTAAATGCTGACAGAAAAAATGCAGCTAAAGCTTTTCCCTTCAGAATCTGCTCTATTGGTCTAAGTCTCATACATAATGATAACAGTTTAACTTCTCAGAAGTAAGTAAACCTTGAGCCACTTTTATGCATTAAGGGCCAAATCTTACAGTTCTTACTCAGAGCAAACTGACACTGGAGTTCATTTTTGAGAAGTCAATCTGAGTTTTGAATAAACATTGCAGGATTTAGAACTTAACTGTTGATGTCAAATATCTCAGGAGACATGATCTCTCCCTGATGCTGAGATGGCATTTGATAGCAATGAGTTTCATTAGCATTTAGCATTAACAATTTCCTTGACAGATTGGGGACATAATAGACTGCCAGCACTTATTAAACAGGGCAATAGCTTCTTGTTTCCTAATTAGACCAAGTTGTCATTTCCTAATCTTAATTTAACTCTCCCTGGAACCCCCAGCTATAGATTAAATTCTGCCCCCAGACTAGCATTTGCACCTGATTTAAATGAGAGTTCCAAGGGTATAATTTGGTTCTATGTTAGTTATAAATAACCACATATTAAAAAGCATCTATTTCAAAGGATAAGATTGTAAATAGAGGAAGATATTTTTGAAGGCACAAATGGCAATTAGACACTGATCTCCGACTGATTTTCAATCCTGCCATCTTTATTCAGGCATAGTCATCCCCGGTGGTGTGCTCCTCAGAATCAACCGTTTTATACCTGCTCCAATATCACAGAACATGTTGGCCAGTTTTGAAAATACTGCATCAGCTGACTTAGACCTGGTACCCAAGATACATCAAACATCTTGGCAGATCTGTACTTTGGTATTTTCTTTTAAACTATTACGAAGAATTATATACCTTACGAAAAACAATTCTAACATGAAATCTAGAGGTTGAGACTATCTGACAACATAGAGCGCAAGAGCCTGACAGAACATCTCACATTTCTCTGGTGGGCAGACCTGAAATAATGACAATCCTGGACTGACCTGAAGGGGATATTCACACCTATTATATGTTATTAAAATGCAGTGGGCAATTTTGTCAATAAATAGTGTATGAAAAGCCTTCAATTTCCAGCTAATTGCTACTTTCAGGATAACTAGCAGCCCATCACTATGATTTTCAGTACCATACGCTCCCATCAGTTTTAGCTCTGAACCTCAAATTCTCTAAATATATTTATTTTTATGGAAAGTTTTGTCTTGATGAAAGATAGGTCAGGCTCAGCCACTGCTTTGCCCTCCTTGAATTTCTTTGGCACTCCCTCAAATAATCTGATTAGCTACGTTTGACAGGAACATAGGAATTGGTTTCCTGTGAACTCCATGTTTGTCTGACATGGGGTGGCCTCATAGTGGCCCTTTCCAAATTCCAGGCACTCTGAGTATCCCTCTTGCCAGGGGCCAATCGCCTGCCCACATTTCTCCTGTGGCAAGCTGCAGTACAACAGATAAGCCCGCCTCCATTTCTCCTTTCTTCCTGAATCCGCAGTAATTCCACGCAAGCTTTTCGAGTATAACTAGCTCTGTGGGGTAATTTATTACAAAATTCCCACAACCATAATTCAGAATTCCCTAGCACAGTCCAAAGAGTAAATTAAGTCTTTCAAGTCCCAATAGTCCATTGACACATCCAGTAGGTGTCTGGTGTCTCTCATCACTTTCCAGCTCTCCAGTACAGCTTCAGCATCTCTCACTCTGCATAGCCTCTCAGCTATGGCTCTGGCATCTCTCACCATCCCTAACCCTAGCCTCTCTAGCTGGGGTGCTTCTCATCCTTGTTTAATTCTCAGGTCTGGTTCTAGCTTTCTCCTGGAGACATCAGCTAGTTCACCTCTCCATCTTTCCCCAACCTTCAGCCCTCTCTGGCTGTCCCTTCTGCTCATGGCCCTGTGGCCTGGGGAAGTTTGCTGGCGATTCCCTGACTGCCTTCTGCTTGCACCAGCCTGATCTGGCTCTACAGCTCAGCCAGAGAACTCTCGCTACTCTTTCCAGAGGAAAGGTGGTGTGAGCATTTTTTGTTCCTTATTATCTTTCCGTAGTGGTAAATGGAATTCTGTGGGTGAGAGAATGGGTTGTAAGAAGAGATGAAGAGCTTGTACATTTCAACAACTGTGGGACTGGCAGAGTAAGGTATGATTGTTAACAGGGTTGTTGAAAGAGGGCAGAGTTACGGTTACATTGGCAAACAATGCTGTATTTCCTGGTTTTCAGAAGTTGCTCAATTCAGTGTTCTGCAAGGGCATGACGGATCACAACGCAGAGGTAGTTTTGCTTCAGCAGTTTGTTGCCATTGAATGTCCTAGTTTTCTGGACAGGGAAAGATATGTTGTTGGTAGGAGTTAGTCATTTTGCTAGTTGTAAATATGTCCTTCAATTTGCATACCAAGCCAGCCAGGCCCCCCTCCATCAGCTGTGCCTCAGATTTAAAAATTCGGAACTAGCCTGGCTTTGGCTATGCATCCCACAATGCACAGCCAGAAAAATCCCAGAATGCACACTGCTCAGCAGTGAAGCAAAAGGAGCATAGGATATCTTGGGAATACCATGCTGTTGATTTACTGCAATTACTATTGTCTGGGAAATATTTCTATGTGTAGACAATATTTCAACTTAGTAAATGTAATTAAATTTACAAAGCAGACTAGAGTAATCTTAGCAGTGCTTTGAGATCTACAGATGAAAAATGCCATATAAGAGCTAGGTATTATTATGAGTACAAGAAGTTTGGAAGAACAACAGAAGGAAAGTAAATAACCATTCTTTTTCCAATATATATCCTCAGGTCAAATTATAAATGAAAATTAATGATATATATACACATTTGTTTTGTTTTCCATCCCGTTTGACTTCTTTTTGAAACAGAGGACCTCGGTAGATAAACCAGGCGTGTATTTTGTTCTGTAATATGTGACCAGAGATGTATAACAGAGTGTACGCCTACACTGCAATCAACAGGTGTGACTGAAGCCCAGGTAGCTGAAGACCTGAGCTAGCTTTGATCTAGCTAGCTCAAGTGATTACAGCAATGAAGCTGCAGCAGTACAGGGCCCGCAAGTGTACTCATGCTCGAGTAGCTAGCCTATGCTGAAGTCTGTACTGCCTGACTCCACTGTATTATTACTCAAGCCAGCTAGATCAAAGGTAGCTTAAGTACATCCATGCTGCAATCACACGTCTGTGGTGTAGACAAACCCAAAGGGACTCAAAGGCTGGGGACTCTTACAGAGTCAATCTAAGTGGTTAGCCACATGGCTTTTTGCTTGCTCTACACCATCATTTCCCCTCTTTATCTCCCCCCTTCTCTCACTACATGTAGGTGTCACACTCCTGTTTCAAGCAGGAGGTGCTCCCAGTGCAGTGCTTTCCACTCTCTGTTGCCACTGGAAAAAGTTTGTTCTGGTCCCTGCATCTAACATGTGGACAGTGCTATGTGCCACACAAATCAAAACTTTATGCAAGTATTTCTCATGACATTGAGGTTTACACAGAGACAAAGATGAATACCTAGTAAAATGTATAAATAATAGCTAGAGAGAAAAGTCAGTGATATTAAAGACAAACATACCTTTTAACTCATCATCAATCTTAGGTGAATCAAGTGAAACAACTGCATCTGACGTAAATGTAAGATCTTCCTGAAATGTTTCAACATGCTGTCCATTCAAAAAGATGTTGATCTGAAAAAATACCCATTTTTAAACTATTAAATTACACAAAAAGAAATGCAGTGCAATGCATGTGAATTTTATTAAACTTTCTGCTTTATAATTCTCTATTCCTAAACCCCATCTTCAAGTATGGTGGAAAAAGTGATGGACTGTATGGCTTATTTTAATATAGGAACATAGAAGTTGCCTTACCAGATCAAACAAGAGCTCCATCTAGTTGGGTGTCCTATCTCTGACACTGGCTAGTACCATATGCTTCAAAGGAAAGAAATGCCATAATAGACAATTACAATACCTATAAAGGACATATTCTTCCTAGCCCATGAAGTTAATGGTTGGCTTATGCCTTGAAGTCTGAAAGTTTATAGCCTTTAAAATTGTAGATATGTTTTGTAACTGTGAATGTTCTTATTATCCATATTCATATGTGGAAGAACTGCATGGTAACTTGCCTGCCTGGTGCGAAGGTTGCGGATCTCTCGAGACTTCTAGATAGACTTATGTGTAGTGCTAGGGAGGAGCCGGTGGTCGTGATACATGTAGGTACCAATAACATATGGAAGGATAGGCGAAAGGTCCTGGAGGCCAAATTTAGGCTGCTAAGTATGAGATTGATGTCCAGGACCTCCATGGTAGCATTCTCTGAGATGCTCCCTGTTCCACGATCAGGGCCAGTTAGACAGGCAGAACTGCAGAGTCTCAATGTGTGGATGAGACGATGGGGTAGGGAGGAGAGGTTTAGATTTATTAGGAACTGGGGAAACTTTTGGGGAAGGTGGAGCCTATTCAGGAAGGATGGCCTTCACCTAAACCAAAATGGAACCAGATTGCTGGCACTTAGTTTAAAAACTGCTCTATGACCTTTTTAATGTTAAGGGCTGGGGGAAAGCCGACAGGTGCGGAGGAGCACATGGTTCGGACATCCCTTAGGGGAGGATCTATTAATAGAGAATCTCTATGTCTTAGTGAGGACGAGAGGATGGAAAATGATAAAATACAGGCAGGGTCTGATCAGAAACAGTCAAATGAAAAAAAGACTCATTTAATTACAGCTAAAAAGTGACAAGTTTTTAAAGTGCTTATATACCAATGCTAGAAGTCTAAATAATAAAATGGGTGAACTAGAGTGCCTTGTATTAAATGAGGGTAGTGATATAATAGGCATCACAAACTTGGTGGAATGAGGGTAATCAATGGGATACAGTAATACCAGGGTACAAATATATCGGAAGGACAAAACAGGTCATGTTGGTGGGAGAGTGGCACTAAATGTGAAATAAAGCATAGAATCAAATGAAGTAAAAATCGTAAATGGATCAAACTGTACCATAGAATCTTTCGGAATAGAAATTCCATGCTCTAATAATAAGAATATAGCGGTAGGTATATATTACCGAGCACCTGACCAGGATAGTGATAGTGACTGTGAAATGCTCAGGGAGATTAGAGAGGGTATTAAATAAAAAACTCAATAATAATAATGGGGGATTTCAACTATCTCTATATTGACTGGGTACAGGTCACCTCAGGACGAGATGCAGAGATAAAGTTTCTTGACACCTTAAATGACTGCTTCTTGGAGCAGCTGGTCCTGGAACCCACTAGAGGAGAGGCACTTCTTGATTTAGTGCTAAGTGGAGCACAGAATCTGGTCCAAGAAGTGAATATTGCTGGACCGCTTAGTAATAGTAGCCATAATATAATTAAAGTTAATATCCCTGTGGCAGGAAAAACACCACAGTGGCCCAACACTGTAGCATTTAATTTCAGAAAGGGGAACTACAGAAAAATGAGGAGGTTAGTTAAACAGAAATTAAAGGGTACAGTGCCAAAAGTGAAATCTCTGCAAGCTGTGTGGGAACTTTTAAAAGACACCATAATAGAGGCTCAACCCTAAATGTATACCCCAAATTTAAAAAAAAAACATAGTAAGAGAACCAAAAAAGAGCCACTGTGACTAAACAACAAAGTAAAAGAAGCAGTGAGAGGCAAAAAGGCATCCTTTAAAAAGTGGAAGTTAAATCCTAGTGAGGAAAATAGAAAGGATCATAAACACTGGCAAATGAAGTGTAAAAATACAATTAGGAAGGCCAAAAAAGAATTTGAGGAACACTTAGCCAAAGACTCAAAAAGTAATAGCAAATGTGTTTTTAAGTACATCAGAAGCAGGAAGCCTGCTAAACAACCAGTGGGGTCACTAGACGATTGAGGTGCTAAAGGAGCACTCAAGGATAATAAGGCCATTGTGGAGAAACTAAATGAATTCTTTGCATCCGTCTTCATGGCTGAGGATATGAGGGAGATTCCCAAACCTGAGACATTCTTTTTAGGTGATAGATCTGAGGAACTGTCCCAGATTGAGGTATCATCCGAGGAGGTTTTGGAACAAATTGATAAATTAAACAGCAATAAGTCACCAGGACCAAATGGTATTCACCCAAGAGATCTGAAGGAACTCAAATGTGAAATTGCACAACTACTAACTGTAGTCTGTAACCTATCATTTAAATCAGCTTCTGTACCAGATGACTGGAGGATAGCTATCGTGATGCCAATTTTTAAAAAGGGCTCCAGAGGTGATCCCGGCAATTACAGGCCTGTAAACCTGACTTCAGTACCGGGCAAACTGGTTGAAACTATAATAAAGAACAATATTTTCAGACATACAGATGAACATAATTTGTTGAGGAAGAGGCAACATGGTTTTAGTAAAGGGAAATCATGCCTCACCAATCTACTAGAATTCCTTGAGGGGTTCAACAAGCATGCGGACCAAGGGGATCCAGTGGGTATAGTGTACTTAGATTTTCAGAAAGCCTTTTACAAAGTCCCTCACCAAAGGCTCTTACTCAAAGTAAGCTGCCACGGGATAAAAGGGAAGGTGCTCTCATGGATTGGTAACTAGTTAAAAGATAGGAAACAAAGGCTAGGAATAATGGTCAGTCTTCAGAATGGAGAGAGGTAAATAGTGGTGTCCCCCAGGGGTTTGTTTTGGGACCAGTCCTATTCAACATATTCATAAATGATCTGGAAAAAGGGGTAAACAGTGGCAAAATTTGCAGATGATACAAAATTACTAAAGATAGTTAAGACCCAGGCAGACTGCGAAGAGCTATAAAAGGATCTCTCAAAACTGGGTGACTTGGCAACAAAATGGCAGATGAAATTTAATGTTGATAAAAGCAAAGTAATGCACATTAGAAAACACAATCCCAACTATACATATAAAATGATGCAGTCTAAATTAGCTGTTACCACTCAAAAAAGAGATCTTGGAGTCATTGTGGATAGTTCTCTGAAAATATCCACTCAATGTGCAGCAGCAGTCAAAAAGCGAATAGAATGCTGGGAATAATTAAGAAAGGGATAAATAACAGAACAGAAAATATCATGTTGCCTCTATATAAATCCATGGTACGCCCACATCTTGAATACTGTATGCAGATATGGTCGCCCCATCTCAAAAAAGATATACTGGAATTGGAAAAGGTTCAGAAAAGGGCAACAAAAATGATTAGAGATATGGAACGGCTTCCGTATAAGAAGAAATTAATAAGACTGGAACTTTCCAGTTTGGAAAAGAGGCGGCTAAGGGGAGATATGATTGAGGTCTATAAAATCATGACTGGTGTAGAGACAGCAGATAAGGAAGTGTTGTTTACTACTTCTCATAACACAACAATTAGGAGTCACCAAATGAAATTAATAGGCAGCAGGTTTAAAACAAATAAAAGGAAATATTTCTTCACACAACACACGGTCAACCTATGGAACTCCTTGCTAGAGGATATTGTGAAGGCCAAGACCATAACAGGGTTCAAAAAAGAACTAGATAAATTCATGGAGCATAGGTTCATCAATGGCGATTAGCCAGGATGGGCAGGAATGGTGTCCCTAGCCTTTGTTTGCCAGAAGCTGGGAATGAGCAGAATGGGGATGGATCACTTGATGACTACCTGTTCTTTCATTCCCTGTGGGACACCTGGCACTGGCCACTGTCTGAAGACAGTATACTAGGCTAGATGGACCTTTGGTCTGACCCAGTAGGGCCATTCTTATAACAAACCTCTTTTTGAATCTTAAGCTCTAACACTCAATGATATTTTATGGCAGTCGGTTTCACAGATTAATTTTTGTGCAATATAAAAGGAAATGCCTTTTATTAGTTTTCAATGTGTTGCCTTTCAGTTCTGTTGGAAGTCTTTCATCATTCATGGCCAAGTTCACTATTATGATAACAGCAGTATGTGTATGTATGTATGTATGTATGTATGTATGTATGTATGTGTTTATCAGTGGAAACCAAATTAATACCTAAACTACTTACAAGAAGTTTAATAAATATAAGTGAGAAGCAAGTAGGTCTTTTAGCATGCAGTTCAAAACTTCCAAAAGCAGCATCTGCACCTGTGCATCCAATTTTAATGTTCAGGAAAGGTGTGCACAGAGGATCAAATACCTATCTTTGCAGATCTCATAAAATACAAAGGATTTCTCTACCCATTGACACAATTCTGGTCTAATGTGCATTTGTTGTTTTGTAAGCTTCAACATGTATAGTTTTAATTGTGGATTTCAAAGTTTTAACTGCAGGCTGACAGAAGATGAATTGGAAATGAATTTCTGAAGGCTTTAGTCCTTTTTAGATAAATTAGGACAGCGCTTATATTTTTTTTCCATTAGGATGAATGATCTTGGGGTAAAAGGAAGGATAAACTACACTTCTTAAGCATGATGGGAAATTGTGTCTATCTTAGGGATGAAGACTTATCCAGATGAAGCGCTATTTTGCATTAAAAGTGAAGTACTGAGGTTCCACAGATAGTCTCTTTAGTTTGGAAATGTACCAGGCTGAGATGATTGCCACTACAAATGCCACTTTAAACAGAAAGACAGTACAAGAAATTTAAATGTAGAGATCCAAATGATGTTTTGGTGAGAGCATCTGGAACTAAATTCAGTCGCCAAGGAGCAACTCAATCTCTTTCTTGTGGGTTAAAAAAGTATTGTAGTTCTTAGGAACCTTTTGACAGGATGAGCCTTGGCTTGTTTACTCCTAGAATGATGAAAAGAGTTGAAGCATGTTGCAAAGTATGTTCAGCTTCAGTCCCAGGGAAAGTCCATTTTAAGGGAAATATTTTATTTGGGCAATATTGGGTGACTTAGCTTTATGCTTTTTAGCTCTGTACCCACCATGTACTGAACTTCCTCTATATTCTGCAATATAATACAGTATTCAATTTCTTCCTGGAAAACAATTTTGTTTTGTCATTTGGACAGAGTAACTTCTATTTTTCTTTCTTCTCTCTGGGGACAAGTCTCCTCCCCTGAATCATTAGGCAGGTATGACTAGAGTCAGGAGAAAGGTTGGCACTGAGAGAGAGATGATGGATTTTCTTCATGTTGAGATGAAAGCAAAAGTGAAATATAAATATTCATGTTGTTTACCTTGAATGAACAGAACATGAAAAGGGGAAACTCCCAGGAAACTCGAGACAACCTTATTTTGGTGCTCTATTTAAAGTGTGACATAAAAACCCATTGTCTAGTTGGAGACCAATCACCTTCAGACTGAAAAAAGTTTGCTAGGGCACACCAGTTAACGTTATCCATTTCTCTTGTTGAAATATGTCACAGAAGCACTCCTAATGTTGGTCTGAAGACCATGAGAGTATTGCCTGGTAAGCAGTAGTTAGTTTGGAGAAGCATACACAATTTGTGAACTTTTAACAAGATCTCTAAAGCTTACGTGAAGAGATCATAAGTAAAAAAAATATTCTGGAAAAAACTATTCTTGCCTTAGATATTTTTGCTGGGATTTTGGCGAGTTCTTTTTAAAGTTAGGTTGACAAATGCTTTCAGGTTTTTTTTAAATGAATGTATTCAAATAAGGCCATCTTCTAACAAAAGTTAAGTAACTTTTTCTGCTGTAAAGCCATAAATGCTGTCTGCTCAGTTGGAACAATTGTATATGAGCAAAGAAATAAACAAGAAGACAATCCTCATTTTTCACCAAAAAAAGAAACAAAAACTAATTTACTGAGCACAAAGCAAGAGAATTCATTGTAGCAACATTAAAACATTCAAAAATCTCCTAAGTAATACTTTTCTTTTTAGGGCAAATGCTGAAGTATGTTTATTTCAATGGGAGTCAGACTCTCCCTAAGTGAACTCCTACATCATAGAAGCAGTAAATCCAACCCATACCTGCGCTACAGTCTACATGTAGACTATTACTGTTGATGCATGGCTCCAGATTCTTAATCTAAGACTTGTATTTATGTAATGACACCCTCTAATGATGGTAGGTCACATACAATTTCATTGTTGATTAAGCCTATCAATGTATCAAATAGAGAACGTACAGGAGATGAGGCTGAATGAGTAAGGTTTTTGAGGTGCTCTGTTTGAGGGAAGAGGAAGTAGAAAGCTGTTGCTTTTCCTTCTCTGCTAGGCTATGTCTATACTTGCAGAGTTTTTGCACTGTAAGTTTCACCAGTGATAGGGAACCGGTGAAAGTAAAGCACTGGTTTGTGTACTCACTTAATTCCTCAGGTGTCAGAGAGTGTTTACATTAGCAGCACTTCCATCACTGATGAGAGCAGCACTCTAGGGCAACTATCCCACAGTGCAGCTCTCTCGAGTTTGATGATGGGTCTTATGGGAAGGGGGGGGATGATCGAGGGGCATCCTGGGTCCCTGCACAGACTCCTCTCCCCAAACACTGATCAGCTCCAGTAGCTCAGCATTGCTCCAGGCAGGGGATTGTTTGTTCCCTGGAGCAGGTACTGCCACCTGGCCAGATAAGTGAGCACTTGCCAAGAAAACAGGAAGGGGAGTTTCAAAGTTCCCGGGGCGTTACAGTGGGAGGGGTGGATGTCTGTTTACCTGGAAACAGAGCAGCAGAGCTGCTGGCTAGAGTGGTCACCTAGGCACTGTCGGATATCCTCCGGAGGCCAAAAGCTGTGTAAACAGGAAGAACGTGGTTTTGCTTGCACATCACCGCAAAAGTATCACCGGTAAGAGCTGTACGCCTCTCGTGGAAGTGGTTTTCTTTTTGCAGTGAAACTTCTGAGTTTCACTGCAAAAAGTCATTGGCAAGTGTAAACGCTCTCATGGTTTTTGCGCAAAAAAGGGACTTTTTCCGTTTTAAATGGCAAGTGTAGACTTAGATTAGGTTACTATTTAATCTCAATAGGCATTTTACCAAGCCTGGAAAATAATTAACTATTTTAGGTTTAATCTGATCAATTTAAACAATAATAGGCTAAGGTCTATTGTACATCAGATTTGGCAACAACAAGATATTTGATAAAATACCTTAGGCTGTACTGACAGTCATTTAAAATTTAATCTCTAGTAGAGGCGTGTATTTTACTGAACTACGGTTTATCAGATCAAGTCATAATTCATATAGTGAACAAATGTGACAAATAGCCTGCTCCTTTTTCTGCTACTGCAGTTCAAAAATTGCTTACAGTATTTTAATTACTATTAATTTTACATTGCAGCAATACCCCCAAAAAAACCCAATCAGAATCTGGGCCCTATTGTGCAAAGCACTGTATAAACTCACAGATGCAGTCCTTGTCTCAAGTTGCTTACATTCTTTCAGATTATTTGCACATAACAGTCTCCTCAGTTACACCTGGATCAGGACAGCGAACCTGACACTTTGTTGTCATCTTTGCAGTGTTAGATTTGCCTTATAACCATTTAGAAAAAGGCATTTTTCTTCTATTAAAGAAAAATATTTTTACCATGGCAAATCCTGTAAACATATTAATTCAATTGTTCTGCTAAAGGTATAATGTCTTTCACAATTTCTAGTTTGCTTTTACTTCTTTCATTTCCTGCCTTTGCCCATCTCCTCTAGCTTTCCCATCTTCACACCATTTAGAAGACCATCACTGTGGTGCTTAAACTCTATCCAAAGGTCAATATATGTTGGTCTACCTCACGATACTGGATAGGCCAAGAAGCTTTTGTATCAGCTGCAATTTCACTTAGGATGCCTTATTATGAAATTTAAGTAATAGCCAAAATTTAAGGAGCAAGTCAAATAAATGATCAGGAGGAGGAAGGGTGTATATGCAGTTTGGTCTTCAGTCTCCACAGGGTAAAGGAGCTAGTTCCTATCTGAAGAGCAATGACACCCACACTTTCTTAGAAGAATAAGTACACTATATTCACAAAAAGAATAATCTCCTGTTCCAGCTGCTCTCACAAAGACCTAAATCTACTGCATGGAAGTGCAAGCATAACAAAAAAGATGTGGGGCTACATCACATCAAGTATGTCAACATATGAGCTAAAGGGGTAATTTCCAGCTTGTATAGACATACTTGTGCTAACTCTGAGTTAGAGCACTAAAAACAGAAGTATAGCCATGGTGACATTACAGGTGGGATTGACTAGCCACCCCAAGTACAATCCTGTCTGAAACCCTAAGTATGCAATTGGTCAACTAGCCTCTCCCACCGCTTGCACCGCAATGGGTACACTGCTACTTTTAATATGCTAGCTTGACTGAAGTTAGTGCAAGTATGTCTACCTCCACCTCTAGTGTAGACCTGCCCATCTCCGCTGTAATTCTACAGATCATGCTGTCCAGTCACCTGAACATGAACTCCACAGGCTGAAGAAAACTCTTACTGTGAACTAAACATGACCTATAGGACATAGTTTGATTTTTATTCATAGACATTTCTATGGAACTCCTCCACTCAGATATTACAGTAGTGAGTTTCTCACATTCATTATTTTAGTCTTACAATGCCCCTATGAGGTAGGGAATTACAATTCCCATTTTTACAGATGAGGAACTGAAACACAAAGGACCTGATTCTTCTCTCACTTACACAAGTTTTACACCAGTGTAGCTCTATTGATTTCAGCAGTCACTCCTGACTTGCACCAGTGTTAATAAAAGTAGAATCAGACCCAAGGAGATTAAAAGATTTATCCAAGGTCACAGAGGATTAGAATACAGATCTCCTGATTCCAAGTTCACCGCCTTTACAACAAGACAACTAATTTAAGTTAATATATTGTAGTATTTATAAACTATAATGTTTGCAGTGTTGTTGTAGCCATGTTGGTCCCAGGATATCAGACACACAAGGTGAGTGAGGTAATATCTTTAATTGTCTCTCTCATAAACTCTCTTTACAGTCAAGTGTATATGCAAAGACAGGAGTCCTAGAAACCTATTGGGAGAAATCTAGTGTTTCAGTAATCACTAGAAAGGAAGTATTTTAAAGTTAATCTATGATAGATGGCTATAACGCTTTTTGTGGCACAACAATCTGCTAGGAAAATATACTTTTCATAAAACTCACTAGTAGATTTTGCAGCTTTAAGGCCCGATTCTGTTCCCAGGCAATCAATATTATCTTTCCATCAACTTCAACAAGAAAAGGATCACACCCTTAAGGAGTAGCTCTTACCTTGACATTTCTTTTGGGATAAAGGAAGAAAAATGGTTTCAGAACTGGAGACCTGGACATACAAAGCAACAGATATAATGAATATAAATAGAAACAAATACAAATGTCAGATTATTCATCTTTAAGATCATTTGGCATTTGAAAATCCACAGTATAGGAATTAAAAGTAATGATCAGAAATGCTTTTCTGAGCTATTTTGGTATATCTGAAAAGTGTAGTAACTCACTAGAAATATAATGACTGAAATGCCTTATTTCTTATTAAGAAAGTGAAATAAAAAAAGGGAAGGAAAAGGGGCAAGGCAGCTTTAAATGGTATCATTAAGATGCTTATAAAACCGAGGATGACCGATCAAAATTCATGTACCTTCTGAATATCTGTCCAATATGGTATTGTATTTTGCAGGTGGGTAGGCAAAACTGACACAAATATATGCTCAGAGTGAGTTTATGGTAGTTAAAGATAGTACCCAATCAGAGTACCCTGACCATCCTGAGGCATTTCTACTGTGACTGTTCACAGTTAGAAGTAACTGTTCTTATGAGTGAGAGCAGAAGTGCGAGTTTGTACATTTAAAACAAAGATTTAAGTCATCAACAGAGTTTTAAATATGAAAAAAAATACTGATCCAAAACCAGTTGATAGGGATGCTCACAATTACTCTAAAGCTAATCTGCTTCATAGCTTTCAACCTATGATTGCAAAAGGAGACCGTTTTGTAAGCATAAATGATCTAAGAGCAGTTCTTAGCTGGTATAAAGAGCCAATTCCAGCTGAAACAAAGTTAGCACAGTTTTCCTTATGGCTCACCTAGTAGAAATGTTGCCACTAAGACTCTAGATAGAGTCTCACCTGAGGTAAATATGGTGTGACCAACAACCAATAGAGAAGTCTGCTAATTTAACAAGAATTTTGCAGTATGACTGTTATCTTGTGACCAGTAGTAGACATAACAAGACACAACTGGACT
The DNA here is from genome assembly GCF_013100865.1 of Trachemys scripta elegans. NCBI lineage: Eukaryota > Metazoa > Chordata > Testudines > Emydidae > Trachemys > Trachemys scripta. The sequence continues at coordinate 59,362,898 of NC_048302.1, read as the reverse complement.
TTTTTTTTTTTTTTAAAGGATACTATATGCACACAGTAAAACAAGGGAAGATCAGAAGTGAACTTACACTCTTGGACGTCCTCCAACAACTGCAGTAAGACCAGGTGCTAAAAATGGAAACGAAATAAAACAGGTTAATTTCTTAATAGATTTCTTCCCCAAACCACTGTAATTCAGATATTACTGCACCCTGAACCCTTCCTATGATTTCCTCTTACAAAACGCTGGGGAGATTGTGTGTAATAACTCCCTAGAAATATAATGACTGAAACGTGTGTTACACCAGACATATGAAACAAAATGTTTTTATGAAATTGATGAAAGAAATTGCAATTTTCACAAAACATCTGAAATGGTTTACAAACATTCATGAAAGTCCCTAATCAGATATATTAATTTATTTTCAAAACCCAAACATATATAAATTTGATAGAAAAGGAACAAACTATTTGTTAAAAAAACAAACAATTCTGATCCAAACTGTAGTTTGTTTAATGCAAATAATTGTTATCCTTTTCATGAAAATGATTATAGAATTGTGAATAACTTTTGCTATTTATTTTTAGAATGACTGACATCATGCATATATAGCATTGGTAAATTATAGTCATATGCCAAAGGGAAATGCTTTACTGGTTAGTTTTTACCTAGAAATCAATCAGTAAACCATTAGTAAGTTGAGTCCTTAAAGTATGTCTGCACTGCAGCTGGGAGCAAGCTTCCCAGCCCGGACTCATGCTAACATGCTAAATATAGCAGGGTAGATATTAGTTGCAGGGGGTAGGGTGGGTCCGAGCTTGGGTGGCTAGCCTGAGCCTCCATCTATGTCCCAATGTCCACACAATTACTTGTAGTGTGCTAGTGCAAGCCCTACTAGCACAAATCTGCCTACCTGGGCTCAGAGGCTTGCTCCTGGCTGCAGTATAGACATACCTTTAAATAACTGCGAAAAGCAACATGTGCTTTGATAGATTAATTTTAAAGGCATGCAGCAGTATATTTCAACTTAGTCTTTACATGACAGCATCCTCTGAAGAACTGTAGAGAAGTCTGAGCACCTTTCAAATCTCTAGTTGCTTCCAAAAGAAAGCTAGTACACCATTTTTAGACAGCTAAGCTTTCAGTTTGGAACTTCACTTACTTCTAGCACATTAGCTGAAGTTGATTTCTATGTGGTTATGACTTATGAGTCCTGTGACATTTAGGAGTCTCTAATGGCATCCCTCAATGATATTTACTAGTAAGAATTCAAGGATTACTATGCCAGAAGGGAGCACTGCAATCCTCTAACCTGATATCCTATATAATACCGGTCACAGGACATCATGAATTAATGTTTGAATTACAGTGTTTCAGGAAAATATCCAATCTTAATTTAAAAATTGCCAGTGATGGAGAATCCACCATAAGTCTTGGTAATCATTCCTGTTAAAAATTGTGCCTTATTTCTTAGGGTTACCATTTTTTAAAATAACAAAAGGAGGACACTCCAAGGGGCCCCGCCACAACTCTGCCCCGGCCCTACCCCAACTCCGCCTCCTTCCCAAAGTCTCCGCCCCAACTCTGCCCTCTCCCCTGCTTCCTGCGAATCAAATGTTCGCAGGAAGCCTGAAACAGGGAGGCAGGCAGCAGGTAAGCTGGGGCGGGGGGGTACGACCCAGTCTGGCCCCCTGGTCGAGCAGCTCGGGCCTGGCTTGGCTTGGTCCCTGGGGCGCCAGCCCTAGTTCCAGCTGAGCGCGCCAGCCCCGGCCCCGGCAGTTCCAGCTCAGCTCGGGCCCCGGGGCACCGGCCCCGGCAGCTCCAGCCCGTCTTGGCTCGGGCCCCGGGGGCGCCGGCCCCAGTTCTGGCGGAGCGCCCCGGCGGCTCCAGCTTGGCTTGGGCCCCAGGACACGGGCACCGGCCCCGGTGGCTCCAGCCCGGCCCGGCCCGGCTCGGGCCCTAGGGCACTGGTCCTGGTTCCGGCCAAGTGCGCTGGCCCCGGCCCGCCCCAGCCCCGGCGGCTCCAGCTCGGCTCAGGCTCAGGGGCACGGGCACTGGCCCCAGCTGCGCAGCTCTGGCCCCGGGGCACCGGCCGAGTGGCTCCGGCGACTCCAGCTCGGATTGGGCCCCGGGGCACCGGCCCATCCGGCACCAGCCCCAGCGTGGATCCAAGCCCCACAACCCTTCCCTATTTTCCCAGACATGTCCGGCTTTTTGGAATTTCCCCCCGGACGGGGATTTGACGACCAAAAAGCCGGACATGTCTGGGAAAATCTGGATGTATGGTAACCCTATTATTTCTAGTCACTATGTCTAGCTTCAACTTCCAGCCATTGGATTTTGTTATATTTTATCTGCTAGATTGAACAACCCATTATCAGTTTTACTCCCCATGCAGGTACTTACAGACTGATCAAATCACCCCTTATCCTTCTCTTGGTTAAACTAAACTGATTGAGCTCCTGGAGTTTATCACTATAAGGCAAGTTTTCCTATCTGCTAGTTATTCTTGTGGCTTTTCTCTTAACTCTCTCCATTTATCAACAGCCATCTTGAACTGTGCATACCAGAACTAAACACAGTATTCCAGCAGCAGTCGCACCAGTGCCACGTACATAGGTAATATTACCTCCTTACTTCTACTCAGGATTCCCCAGTTTACACATGCAAGGATCACACTAACCCCTTTGACCACAGCATAGCACTGGGACCTCATGTTCAGCTGATTATCCACAAGGACCCCCAAGTCTTTTTCACAGTCATTGCTTCCCAAGGTAGACTCCCCTATCCTATAAGTATGGCCTAAGTTCTTTTTTCCTAGATGTATAACTTTACATTTGGCCACTGTAAAATGCATACTGTTTGCTTCTACCCAGCTTGCCAAACAATCCAGATTGCTTTATATCACTTACCGGTACTCTTCATATTTACAAATCACTCTGAACTGAGTCATCTGCAACCTTTATCAGTGATGATTTTATGTTTTTTTTCCAGGTCATTGATAAAAATGTTAAATAGCTGGGGGACAAGAACCAATTCCTGTAGGACTCCAACAGAAACACACCTGATGATTCTGTTACAAATACAGTCTGATTTAGCAGACTCCTGAGCTGCCTCTTTAGCGCATAGTGACAAAAATATATCCTATATTTAGACCCATTAACTGACCCATCATGAAGTGCTGATCCCAGACAGGATCCGCTTTCTCAAATATGGAACAAGCTCATCCTCAAGTAAATCTCTTGGAATACTGCTGGACAAAAATCTCTATACTGACAAAAGGATATTGTCCAGAGTACACACGTTCTGAAGGAGGGACGACCATGCTTCCTCTGACCACTAGTTATATCAATGTGTAACCTGTTCCTTTCAAGAGTACCTTAACTTTTTCTCCATCTTGCTCTTTCCTACTCTGCCACCTTGGTCCCCTGTTTTTATCTCTGCATGTGTCATCTTAACATAAAAAAAAAAAGCACTACTGTTCTGAACATGTGAGACGTTAGGGTCTTTAAAGTGCTGAAGCGCTGCCAACAGACCTTCTTTATTAAATTCCTTTACAACTTCAATAGCTCTTATCTAGATCACCATGTGCAACTAGCCCCACAAGGTAAACCCCATCTAATTTTTCACCAACTTGCAGTTGTAAACCAGCATCAAGCAAAATCTGGAAATGCTCAGAATGGGTAAATGTAGCAGAAGTATCCATGGGCTCTTCAGTACCATTCCCATTAACATGTTCAGCAGGCATGTTTCCGGATATATGTTGGTATGGGGGAAATGCCAAGCAAAACGGGCTCAGGGTGCAGCTGGCAGCTCCGAGTGCTGAGAAGCTGCCCCCTGTGCTTCCTCGGCGCGTCCAGACAGTGTGCTTGAGCTGCAGTAAAATGGCTGCCACTCAAGTGCTCATGTTGCTTCTGGCACCAACCCCAGCCCCTCCCTCTCAGCACAGAGGGAGGATGCATGTATTTCCTGTGGAGATAGGAAAGGTCTTTTCTACAGTTCTACAATCTCTTCATGAAATCATGAACCCTTATTTGCAATAAACACAGCTCAGTTCAGAATTGAATTCTCCTGTTTCACAAAAGTCTGCTCAAAGGATGGTAGTTTGATGGGTCTCAGTGATAAAGGCTTTGCTGTAACTACACTGTATGTAATACCCAGTCTAATCAGCACTTGATTAATACAGTAAAACTGATTTTTTAAGAAGCGCCTCACCCCTGACTTAGAGATAATTCAGGGTTACCATACGTCCTCTTTTTCCCAGACATGTCCGGCTTTTCGGCACTCAAACCCCCGTCGGGGGGGAATTGCCAAAAAGCCGAACATATCTGGGAAAATGGCGGCTCTGCTCCTCCCCTGACTCTTCGGGTCTGTTTAAGAGCCGGGCTGCCCGAGTGCTACCAGCTTCGGGCAGCCCCCATGCCTCCGGACCCTGCGCCGCTGGAGCCCAGGAGGGGAAGTGCCCATCTGGGGGCGCAGGGTCCGGAGGCAAGTGGGCTGCCCGAAGCGCTACCGGCTTCACGGTTTGCCGGGCAGCCTTCAGACCCTGCGCCCCAGGCTGGGTGCTTCCCCTA
>NC_048302.1:59318836-59353412 GCF_013100865.1 Trachemys scripta elegans | reverse complement strand
AAAAAACAAATTTCAAATGGAATGACTGTTCTTTACCCAACTCTAGATACAACAGAGAAGCTGAAAGATGGTTAGCAAATTTCATGTACTCCCTCCCATATTGTAGAAGCAGTAGTAAGGGAGTGCGTCAGCAGGGGGGAAAAGTAGGAAGGAAAAGGTTTTGGTACACTGAGGGGGGAAGGGAGGGAAGTGCAAGTAGGCAAGGGGCAGAGGAGGAAGGAAATTTGGAGAGGAACAGAAATGAGAAGGGCTCATAGAAAAGAACTAGTCAGAACAGTATGTCCAAAGTTCAAACTGACAAAAGCTGAGTCTGTTGCCAACACCACTTGTAATACAAGGGGTTCTGAAGATATTAAAGATATGGCCCCATCTGGGCCTTATGCTCTACTTTTGGGGACAGTGTCCTTTACTCTCAGGGCTGTGCCTGTCCTGGTAGTCCAGTTTTTCTTCCCAGAGACCATGCGACTGTGGGGAAGGGAAGCCACTAGGGCCTTATATCCTGGAGATGGGGGTCACCTACTCAGGCCCAGGACTAGGGAATAAGGTGATGGGGAAAGCCCTTTCCTCTGTGTGGAGAAGGAGAGGAGAAAAGTTCAGAGACAAAAGCAGAGTGCTTTTCCTCTCCATAATGCACTTCACTAATTCCAATTTCTTACTTGCCAAATGATAGAGAAAATCAATGTCCTTCTTGACTTCTTCCCATCATATCAATGTATGCAATAATGTCCATACCTGACCTTATCTTTACATTAGCCGACATACTTTCCCATGTCCACATTCCTGCCCATCTCAATTACTGCAATTCTCTATTTGCTGGTTTCCCTAAATTTCTTTGAACCAAACTCCAGCATATCTAGAAAATAATTAACAACGTTGTCTTGAAAACCCACTGAGATCAGTTCACTTTGGCCAAAAGTTTCAGACAAGTTAGGCTCCTAAATCTATATTTATTAATCTATAAATTGCATGTTTTCAGAAATGTCACACACCTACAAATCCCACTGAAGTTAGTAGGAGCTGCATGTGTACAGCAGCTTTTAATATCAGGCTACTTATATTTAGGTGCCTCAGTATTGATTTAGGAGCCTAACTTTAGGCATCCAGATTTGAAATTATTGACCTTCGGTCCATATTGACCTTCGTGGAATTTCATACTCTCTAAAGAATATAGTTCTTTATCTGCTTATGTTTGTTCAATTCCTTGCACAATCTCACCTTATCCACTGGTTTCATCACTCCCTCTAGCCTACTTTCAATTTCCTCATCCATCTTTCCACTTATTGATGGAACCTGAAGCCAATATTGTCCCTTTTCCAGAGAACAACCCCTCAACAAACTCTGTCACAATATCTTAATCTTTTCCAGCCCTATCTAAAAAGCCACATCTCATCTGTCTGATTTTGGCTTATTACCTTTAGTTCCTACCCTCTTTAATTTACTTTGTCAGTATATAAGCCTTGGTTATTAATGACTACATAAATATCCATTTATATTTTGTGCAAATCTATATTTTGCAACAGAATAAGATATTTTGCAATACTTAAATGGGGGTGTTAGATTATTTTGTAAAATGCTTTAAGGCTAAAAATAGTTATATACAGAAACAATGTTTTGAACAGTTAATATTTCATAGCAGATTGAAACTTCACAGAGTCACACAATGTAGCCATGGCTCTTGCCATGCTGACTTACCTTTTTTGGATCTGACATTCCTCCTCCTTCATATTTCCCTTGGAAGCAAAGAGGCTGAACCAAATGTTACCAATGAACTTGCAGCATGTTTTGGAGACTGACATTCCTTTGTAACAAACTGGTTTTGAAGCATTATCTTTTTAAATTACCAAGCTACAGGAATCTGAAATCCTGTGTTCTGCAGTGAACAGCACTTATGTTATAATAATACTGTACAGCACATAAGTATAATCTTTGTTTATTGAGATCAATTATATGTTCTTAATTATTCTATTCATTTCCTCTACAGTCAGCAGATAAAACATCCTGTGGGATATTATCCTCTAACCAACATGGGGACTGGAGTAAACTTACAACTAGGACATTTCTTGAAGTGTCTTCCAACACACTTATGAGATCAGTCATAATATTTACATATACTCAAGCACTTTGAAATCTCAAGCTGTATTAACCAGCTGTCATTTTGGTGTCAAACTCCGGTCACTTTAATGTGAAATAAGGGTCAGCACTTGATTTTTTGCTATTAGTAAAATATTTCTTAGCTACTGAACTCTTATTAAACCACAAAACCTGAAGAAGAGCCTGTATAAGTGTGAAAAATTGTCGCTCTCACCAACAGAAGTTGGTACAATAAAAGATATTACCTCACCCACCTTGTCTTGCTAATATCCTGGGACCAACACGGGTACCACAACACTGCATACAACAATGTGCCTTACTGACACTCTTAAGAACTCTACAGTGCCATTTTGTTAGTGCTAGTATATGAACAAGAAAACAATTCAGACTAAAAAACAAACAAAAAACCCCCAAATCAACTACAACAATTATTTAACTGTTAATGGTCTGACTTAAAATCACTATGAAGACATTTTCAAATAATATTAAAAACCCGTCTTTTTCCTTTTAACCATATTTTCAGAGGTCTCAAATAAAAGCTATTGTTCTCAATTCTATAATTATTGGGCGAATTTCTATGGCCTGTGTTATGCAGAAGATCAGGCCAGATGACCTTTAGCCATTCAGGCTTTAAAATTTATGAATCTATGATCCTAGCCTCTAATAATGTCATCACTAAATTTCCATGTGCATCAAAACTCTGATATGTACTTGCAAACTGCATCTTTTTGCTACTGCTGGATAGACATCAAATTACACATTTCTGCACATGCAAAATATCTGTTAGATTGAAAACATTGTGGCTATATTTCAATTTTTGGCTTTGATAATTTCATCTTAAAACACTATGCCCCTAGGCCACCCAGGAATTCAACTACTGGGATTAAACACTATATAGTTTTGAAATTCAAAAATATTTTGTTTTGTAAAAAGAAACTAATACTAGAAATATTTAGATGAAATGTAAAATATTTAGTGAAAACATTTTCTTTTTTTAACATCCCCCTGCCTTTTTTGTAACCCAAATATTACAATACTGTATTAAATACATGAAGACAAGTAAGTGAAGTTGATAGAAATTATTTTAAAAAATGAAATTTACTGGTCTCTTTTAATTTAAAAAGCAGAGGGGAAAAAAAAGGAATAACCAAAGAACACATGGTAAAAAGTAAGGCAGCGTTTTAAAAAAATTCTTTCAGGTTTAATAATCTCGGGTGTTAATAGTCATATGTAGATAAGGGCATTGTTTTTGTCTTTATAAACAACATTTTATTTGACCGCAGCCTTTTAATCTCAATAAGATCAGCCTCATTCAAATAAAATCTGAGCTACTGTATAAACTGGCAAACTAAAGCTAATGCTCAACTAAATCGTACATTAAAGAAGTTTCCTTTTCAACAGAGAAAAAGGAGTAACAAACCAGTATCTAACTTCTTCAATATATCACTTATCCACAGATTATAATTTCAAACTTTTCACTAAACTCAGAAAGAATCTCAAATTTAATTTTGACAATGCGAAATTAAAATTTGTATTTAGATAGCATTACTGATAAAGTATGTTTGCATCTGCAAACCCTCTCTTAAAAGAAACATTAGGCTTTAAAAATAAAGATTAGGAAGAATATGTTAGGAATTAGCTCTGTGGATTTTAACTCACTCGCTTTTCATTATGGAGGTATACATTTTTAAAAGGTGCTGCTCTCTCAACATTATCTTTGACAGATCTAACACCTTTTATTTATTATAAAGCATAGGAACACATACACAAGCAAATTCCAACACACAGGCAACATTCCTATTGCTTCTTCTCAGACACTGGTTTTTGCTATGGAATTCCAGTCTCCGTTCCAAATCAGCATAACTATTTATGGCACACCTGTCTTATTTAAAGTCTCTCTATACTGATTTTCAAACAAACAATGTAAACCACCAGAGAAGAAAAAGTTTATTTCAATAATCACTTATTGATCGGCAAGTACAGTGGTTCTCTCTGTTGTGACTATCCATATTTTTATTGTCCCCCTAAATCAATGTGTAGCTATGTACTACTTCCAAAAATACTGCAAGAATGTTAAGGTAGCAAAATCAAGCACTCAAAAATTAGGAAACACCAGAACTATGATGTCATTGGAATAACAGAGACTTGGTGGGATAACTCACATGACTGGAGTACTGTCATGGTTGGATATAAACTGTTCAGGAAGGACAGGCAGGGCAGAAAAGGTGGGGGAGTTGCATTGTATGTAAGAGAGGAGTATGACTGCTCAGAGCTCCGGTATGAAACTGCAGAAAAACCTGAGTCTCTGGATTAAGTTTAGAAGTGTGAGCAACAAGGGTGATGTTCTGGTGGGAGTCTGCTATAGACCACCAGACCAGGGGGGTGAGGTGGACGAGGCTTTCTTCCGGCAACCAGCAGAAGTTACTAGATCACAGGCCGTGGTTCTCATGGGAGACTTTAATCACCCTGATATCTGCTGGGAGAACAATACAGCGGTGCACAGACAATCCAGGAAGTTTTTGGAAAGTGTAGGGGACAATTTCCTGGTGCAAGTGCTGGAGGAACCAACTAGGGGCAGAGCTCTTCTAGACCTGCTGCTCACAAACCGGGAAGAATTAGTAGGGGAAGCAAAAGTGGATGGGAATCTGGGAGGCAGTGACCATGAGATGGTCGAGTTCAGGATCCTGACACAAGGAAGAAAGGAGAGCAGCAGAATACGGACCCTGGACTTCAGAAAAGCAGACTTTGACTCCCTCAGGGAACTGATGGGCAGGATCCCGTGGGAGAATAACATGAGGGGGAAAGGAGTCCAGGAGAGCTGGCTGTATTTTAAAGAATCCTTATTGAGGTTACAGGAAAAAACCATCCCAATGTGTAGAAAGAACAGTAAATATGGCAGGCGACCAGCTTGGCATAACAGTGAAATCCTTGCTGACCTTAAATGCAAAAAAGAAGCTTACAAGAAGTGGAAGATTGGACAAATGACCAGGGAGGAGTATAAAAATATTGCTCAGGCATGCAGGAGTGAAATCAGGAAGGCCAAATCACACTTGGAGTTGTAGCTAGCAAGAGATGTTAAGAGTAACAAGAAGGGTTTCTTCAGGTATGTTAGCAACAAGAAGAAAGTCAAGGAAAGCGTGGGCCCCTTACTGAATGAGGGAGGCAATCTAGTGACCGAGGATGTGGAAAAAGCTAATGTACTCAATGATTTTTTGCCTCTGTCTTCACGAACAAGGTCAGCTCCCAGACTGCTGCACTGGGCAGCACAGTATGGGGAGAAGGTGACCAGCCCTCTGTGGAGAAAGAAGTAGTTCAGGACTATTTAGAAAAACTGGATGAGCACAAGTCCATGGGGCCGGATGCGCTGCATCCGAGGGTGCTAAAGGAGTTGGCGGATGTGACTGCAGAGCCATTGGCCATTATCTTTGAAAACTCATGGTGATCGGGGAAGGTCCCGGATGACTGGAAAAAGGCTAATGTAGTGCCCCCATCTTTAAAAAAGGGAAGGAGGAGGATCCGGGGAACTACAGGCCAGTCAGCCTCACCTCAGTCCCTGGAAAAATCATGGAGCAGGTCCTCAAGGAATCAATTCTGAAGCACTTAGAGGAGAGGAAAGTGATCAGGAACAGTCAGCATGGATTCACCAAGGGCAAGTCATACCTGACTAACCTAATTGCCTTCTATGAGGAGATAACTGGCTCTGTGGATGAGGGGAAAGCAGTTGATGTGTTATTCCTTGACTTTAGCAAAGCTTTTGATACAGTCTCCCACAGTATTCTTGCCAGCAAGTTAAAGAAGTATGGGCTGGATGAATGAACTATAAAGTGGATACAAAGCTGGCTAGATCATCGGGCTCAATGGGTAGTGATCAACGGCTCCATGTCTAGTTGGCAGCCAGTTTCAAGTGAAGTGCCCCAGGGGTCGGTCCTGGGGCCAGTTTTGTTCAATATCTTCATTAATGATCTGGAGGATGGCATGGACTGCACTCTCAGCAAGTTTGCAGATGACACTAAACTGGGAGGAGTGGTAGATACGCTGGAGGGTAGGGACAGGATACAGAGGGACCTAGACAAATTAGAAGATTGGGCCAAAAGAAACCTGATGAGGTTCAACGAGGACAAGTGCAGAGTCCTGCACTTAGGACGGAAGAATCCCATGCACTGTTACAAATTAGGGACCGAATGGCTAGGAAGCAGTTCTGCAGAAAAGGACCTAGGGGTTACAGTGGATGAGAAGCTGGATAGGAGTCAACAGTGTGCCCTTGTTGCCAAGAAGGCTAACGGCATTTTGGGCTGTGTAAGTAGGGACATTGCCAGCAGATTAAGGGACGTGATCGTTCCCCTCTATTCGACATTGGTGAGGCCTCATCTGGAGTACTGTGTCCAGTTTTGGTCCCCACACTACAAGAAAGATGTGGAAAAATTGGAAAGAGTCCAGAGGAGGGCAACAAAATTGATTAGGGGGCTGGAGCACATGACTTATGAGGAGAGGCTGAGGGAACTGGGATTGTTTAGTCTGCAGAAGAGAAGAATGAGGGGGGATTTGATAGCTGCTTTGAACTACCTGAAAGAGGGTTCCAAAGAGGATGGATCTAGACTGTTCTCAGGGGTAGCAGATGACAGAACAATGAGTAATGGTCTCAAGTTGCAATGGGGGAGGTTTAGGTTGGATATTAGGAAAACCTTTTTCACTAGGAGGGTGGTGAAGCACTGGAATGGGTTACCTAGGGAGGTGGTGGAATCTCCTTCCTTAGAGGTTTTTAAGGTCAGGCTTGACAAAGCCCTGGCTGGGATGATTTAGTTGGGAATTGGTCCTGCTTTGAGCAGGGGGTTGGACTAGATGACCTCCTGAGGTCCCTTACAACCCTGATATTCTATGATTCTATGAACTAAACAGAGCAAAATTTTCACAGACAGCAAAAAGCATATTGCCAACACTAGGGAGACCCCACTGCCAAATTCTAAGTCCGTGCTCCAGAACATGAAGGCTTTGGAATGTCTCAACAAACATGTTTAAAAATTTTTAAAAACAGATAATGCAACAAATTTTCCCCTAATCTTCACCTCAGAAATGTCCCCCAAAAATTCAGCCTTAGGCAAATACCCAGCTTTGAAAATTTTGACCTGAGTGGTTTACACATTTGAGAAATTTATAAAAAAATTGAAGAGAGTCCTAAATTAAAAGTGTTGGGCAATTTTAACTAGAGGTGTCACTAGCTGCACTGCCTAGAATTTATACTACTCTCACCACTGTGTTATCTCGAATAAGACGCACAATCAGTCTAGTGTTAGGAAAGAGGAATGGGAATCTATAATTCTGATTTCTATTCCTCATTCTTGCACTGATTCTCTGTATTAGCTGAGAAAAACATCTATACACTGAAATAATACTTTCCTGTCTCATCAGATGTTTCAGTGCTTAGTTTGTTTGCAACTAAGTATTTGTGATGAAAGGTGCTATAAGTAAAAAGTATTAATTAGGCACCCAAGTGCATGCGTGCGCGCACACACAATATAATGTAATGTCAACTTGCTAAGCAGGTGGGAAAAAGAAAAAAAAGGCAAATAGAGGGCTCCGTGCTCTTGCAGCTCCCATTGGCCGGGAACTGGGAACTGCGGCCAATGGGAGCTTTGGGGGAGGTACCTGGAGGAGCAGCAAGAGCAGCACATTGTGCTGTTTCCCCTTCCCCCCCAGGGACTCCGGCTGCTTCCTGGAGCGGAGCAGAGCGGGGCTGGGAACAGGGCAGAGCCTGCCCTGGCCGTGGTGCATGGCGCTGCCACCCTGGATCCACTCTAGGTAAGTGGCGCCAGGCCAGAGCTTCGGGGGGAAGCCGCAATCGCGATCTGCGACACTTCATCTCTACCACCGCTGCTTCAGTCTTCGGCGGCAATTTGGCGGCTGGTCCTTTGCTCCGAGAGAGAGTGAGGGACCCGCCACCGAATTGCTGCCGAAAAGCCGGACATGCCGCCCCTCTCCGTTGGCCGACCCAAGCCCTGCTTGCTGCGCTGGTACCTGGAGCTGGCAAGGGGCCGCGTGGCTCATCCCGCTGCTGGTCTGGGGTTCCGTAATCCAGGCCGGGAGCAGGCTGAGCGGGGCTGGCAGCTGGGACCCCAGTTGGCAGCAGCGTGCCACTAAAAATCAGCCACGTGCCATCTTTGGCACACGTGCCGCAGGTTGCTGACCCCTGCTCTAGGAGTTACTCATCTCCTGATACAAATGTTATTTCACTAGCAAAATGGCAGTATGTAATCCAATTCTGCTAGAAAAATAGCATTCCTCTAGTGAAAGTGATATTTGTGAGTTTTCTAAGGATGTGGTGTAACAGAATAAAGATATAGCATATAGCTGTACAGGTAATGTGGAAAGGCAATAAAAAGTGGACAGAAAGAAAAACTATGAATACCCAGATGAGGAGGGCTCCCCAACCAGCAACCTAGAATCCAGGGTGGATAAAAATCAATGATTTAAAATAAATAAATAAATAAAATCGGATTTTTGAGGGAAAAAAACTATCTAAAGATAGTTTTAATTAAGATACATTATAGCTCAAAGATAATTCATCACAGAATAGGGATTATACATTCTAATTCTATAATATGAGACAATATATTCATGTAATGTTTAAGAAAAGTTTTATAAATGAGTTCCAATAGTTCATGGATTAGGGAACCAATCTTATGGGGCTCCAGGGGCTTCTGTATAGATTATTTAGGTTCATCTTTCTATCTACCCAATGAGACTCAGTGCTCAGTCTAGAAGATACCATCAGAGATGCTTAGTTTTGCAGTTCTCAATCTGTGGATTTGTGTCTCCAGAGATAACATGCTTGTTAACAGAAAAAATGTTTTAAATAAATAAATAGAGGTGAGAAATAACAGACCTCAATCCTATTGTCCCTCTGCAAATTTGTGTACACAGAGTCAATCCCTTACCTCTCTCTAAAAGTACAAAGTTTAAAAAAGTTCAATGAATAGAAGATTGTTGGTGGTGGAATAGATCTGGACAAGCAGAAGAAATCTGGAAATAAATGTGAGAAGGGAGGGACAGGCAGTAGAAACAAAAGTGAAGCTGTTTGAGCAGCATATTCCAGAATTCTTGAGGTCTTTCTGAGTATAGCCTTCATTGATTTGAGATCTACCATATCATTCTCTCACTAGAAGGGAAAACCTATAATGGCAGCAGGCTGTAAAAGAGATCCAGTTGGGGAATATTTTAATGGAAGTTCCTCTACATGTGGATAAGACAGGCATGCGTGCAAAATGCAAACAGTGCAACAAAGAAATGCAAGGCCTGGTTCCCGAATGAAACAACATCATGAGAAGTGTTCCTTCTCAGGAGGAAGCTGCTTTGAAGATGATGGAAGGAACATGTCTGAACATGCAGGATCTTCAAGTTGGTAAACTTTTTTATTTCATACTTCTTTCTTAAGGACTGCCTGTCTTCCTTCTGGACTTTCTTGAATTCTCATGTTTGAGCAAAAAATACTGTATGGTACTATCATTTTAGATGCAGTTGCAATGAAAAACAATAGCTGAAATAGGCAGATCTTCCTTTTACAATTTCACCTCTAAAGTAGTACTGAGTGTCAGTGAATGCAATGAGTAATACTAAATGAGCAGTATGGTAATGATAATTAAATAACTGCATTGTCTTATTTTATGAGAATCCATCCTCAACATACAAGATTCTGAAGACTATCCACTTTCAAGAGCACCATCGTTTTCTATAGTTTCAATTATTCATTTTCTGATATCGCGGTAAAACTAATCTGAAAAATTTTCAAAATAAATCATTTTAAAAATGTATAGTGTGTACCTTCTAAAAATGAAACCTAGATCTATCTCTGAGTTGTGAAGAATATGTATTAAGGTTATAACAACCAACAAGAATGCCTTTTTATGGAGAAATTCATGATTAAATCGAGTCTTCCTGATTAGTGATTTAAATCAAATCCACCCCACTAGAATCTTTAGCCAGATTCTTTGAATATTAACCTGATCCTGAATAAATAATGTACGATGTAGTATGTTAACATTTTATAGCAACTTTGCCTTAATAATTTTTTTTTTTTAAAAAGGTAGCAGCAGCAGAAATGCTGAGAAACATGGGAGGAGTAAAAGGTGAATCTCCAAACGAAGTCAACGCTTGAAAAGTCTGTTAATATCTTAGGCCCCATTTCAGCGAAGTATACGTTCAAGTTTGTGTTCATACAGCACATAGCACCATGGGACACCAACTGGGTCTTTGTGTTCATAGAATATCAGGGTTGGAAGGGACCTCAAGAGGTCATCTAGTCCAACCCTCTTGTCAAAGCAGGACCAATCCCCAAATCTATCACAATATTAATTATTCTATCACAATTATTAATAAGCAACGACAAAGTAAGTGGTAGATACTAAGAGAAAGTAGTGAATATTTACCCATTCCAGTTCCAGCTGGTGCAATCTCTCTGGAGAAGATTTCCACAGCCTTTTTCTGCTTATGGTGTACAGCAAGCCAGATAACAGCTTCCCGTGGACCCTATTTGCAAATATTATGAGTAATAGGTTCAAGAATGATAAGCAAAGGTTAACTTACATACAGAGTTCTAGTAAATTTAAACATGTAAAATCATACAAAAGTGAACTACCACTATTGCAGTTAAGACACTGCAGAAAGCCAATCACTATACAATATTACTAAGCACTATAACCATGTGCATCCAATGACATTCAAGCCTGGGGTTGCATTCTAATATATCTTAGAGAACTTTTGAATTTAATTTGATCTCAACCAGTATTTAAGTAAAAGAAACACTTACTTCACTTTCAAATTGGGGTGGGCAAACTCATTTTTGTCTCATTTTGAAGCTATTGAAAACATTGTGGGGTCAAAGCTAATGGGCCAGGCTCAAACCCTACATGAGGAGAGCCTGCTGTGCCCGGAGGGATTCACTCATGGAGAAGAGGGCAATGAAAACACTGTGCCCTCTTTCCTCAGTAGTTTCATAAGATGATGGCACTTTTAAAAATCCATCAGGCTGGGGGAAAGCCAACAGATGCAGAGGAGCACGTGGTTCAGACAGAGACATTCCTTAGGGGAGAATCTACTAATGGATATTCTCTATGTCCTACTAAGGAGGAGAGTATGGAAGATAAAATACAGATAGGATCTGATGAGAAACAGTCAAATGAAAAAAAGTCTCATTCAATTACAGCTAAAAAGTGACAAGTTTTTAAAGTGCTTATATACCAATGCTAGAAGTCTAAATAATAGGATGGGTGAACTAGAGTGCCTCGTATTAAATGAGGATAGTGATATAATAGGCATCACAGAAATTTGGTGGAATGAGAATAATCAATGGGATACAGTAATACCAAGGTACAAAATATATCGGATGGACAGAACAGGTCGCGTTAGTGGGGCAGTGGCATTAAATGTGAAAAAAAGTGTAGAATCAGATGAAGTAAAAATCTTAAATGAACCAAATTGCACCATAGAATCTCATGCTCAAATAATAAGAATATAGCAGTAGGGATATATTACCGACCACCCGACCAGGATGGTGATAGTGACAGTGAAATGCTCAGGGATATTAGAGAGGCTATTGAAATAAAAACCTCAATAATAATGGGGAATTTCAACTATCTCCATATTGACTGGGTACATATCATCTCAGGATGGGATACAGAGATAAAGTTCCTTGACACCTTATATTACTGTTTCTTGAAGCAGCTAGTCCTGGAACGCACCAGAGGAGAAGCAATCCTTGATTTAGTCCTAAGCGGAGCATAGGATCAGGTCCAAGAGGTGAATATAGCCGGACCGCTTGGTAATAGTGACCATAATATAATTAAATTTAACATCCCTGTGGCGAGGAAAACACCACAGCAGCCCAACACTGTAGCATTTAATTTCAGAGAGAGGAACTACAGAAAAATGAGGAGGTTTAGTTAAACAGAAATTAAAGGGTACAGTGCCAAAAGTGAAATCTCTGCAAGCTGCGTGGGAACTTTTAAAAGACAACATAATAGAGGCTCAACCCTAAATGTATACCCCAAATTAAAAAAAACATAGTAAGAGAACCAAAAAAGATCCACCGTGGCTAAACAACAAAGTAAAAGAAGCAGAAAGAGGCAAAAAGGCATCCTTTAAAAAGTGGAAGTTAAATCCTAGTGAGGAAAATAGAAAGGAGCATAAACCCTGGCAAATGAAGTGTAAAAATACAATTAGGAAGGCCAAAAAAGAATTTGAGGAATGGTTAGCCAAAGATTCAAAAAAAGTAATAGCAAATTTTTTTTTTTTAAGTACATCAGAAGCAGGAAGCCTGCTAAACAACCAGTGGAGCCACTGGATGATCGAGGTGCTAAAGGAGCACTCAAGGACGATAAGGCCATTGCAGAGAAACAAAATAAATTCTTAGCATCAGTCTTCATGGTGGAGGATGTGAGGGAGATTCCCAAACCTGAGCCATTCTTTTTAGGTGACAGATCAGAGGAACTGTCCCAGATTGAGGTATCATTAGAGGAGATTTTGGAACAAACTGATAAATTAAACAGCAATAAGTCACCAGGACGAGGTGGTATTCACCCAAGAGTTCTGAAGGAACTCAAATGTGAAATTGCAGGACTACTAACTGTAGTCTGTAACGTAGCATTTAAATCAGCTTCTGTACCAAATGACTGGAGGATAAATAATGTGACACCAATTTTTTAAAAGGGCTCTAGAGGTGACCCCGGCAATTACAGGCCGGTAAGCCTAACTTCTGTATTGGGCAAATTGGTTGAAACTATAGTAAAGAACAAAATTGTCAGACATACAGTTGAACATTATTTGCTTGGGAATAGTCAACATGTTTTTTGTAAAGGGAAATCATGCCTCACCAATCTACGAGAATTCTTGGGGAGAGGGGTCAACAAGCATGTGGACAAGGGGGATCCAGTGGTTATAGTGTATTTAGATTTTCAGAAAGCCTTTGACATAGTCCCTCACCAAAGGCTCTTAAGAAAAGTAAGCAGTCATGGGATAAGAGGAAAGGTTCTCTCATGGACTGGTAACTGGTTAAAAGATAGGAAACAAAGACTAGGAATAAATGGTCAGTCTTCAGAATGGAGAGAGGTAAATAGTGGTGTTTCCTAGGGGTCTGTACTGGGACCAGTCCTATTTAACATATTCATAAATGATCTGGAAAAAGGGGTAAACAGTGAGGTGGCAAAATTGGCAGATGATACAAAACTACACAAGATAGTTAAGCCCCAGGCAGACTGTGAAGAGCAACAAAAGGATCTCTCAAAACTAGGTGAATGGGCAACAAAATGGCAGATGAAATTCAATGTTGATAAATGCAAAGTAATGCACATTGGAAAACATAATCCCAACTATACATATAAAATTATGGGGTCTAAATTAGCTGTCACCACTCAAGAAAAGGATCTTGGAGTCATTGTGGATAGTTCTGTGAAAACATCCACTCAATGTGCAGCAACAGTCAAAAAAGCGAACAAAATGTTGGGAGTCATTAAGAAAAGGATAGATAATAAGACAGAAAATATCATATTGTCTCAATATAAATCCATGGTATGCCCACATCTTGATTACTGAGTGCAGATGTGGTCACCCCATATTAAAAAAGGTATACTGAATTGGAAAAGGTTCAGAAAAGGGCAACAAAAATGATTAGGGGAATGGAACGGCTGCCGTCTGAGGAGAGCTTAATAAGACTGGGACTTTTCAGCTTGGAAAAAAGACAACTAAGGGAGGATATGATAGAAGTCTATAAAATCATGACTGGTGTGGAGAAAGTAAATAAGTAAGTGTTACTTACTCCTTCTCATAACACAAGAACTAGGGGCCACCAAATGAAATTAATAGACAGCAGTTTTAAAACAAACAAAAGGAAGTATTTTTTCACACAACACACAGTCAATGTGTGGAACTCCTTGCCAGAGGATGTTGTGAAGGCCAAGACTATAACATGGTTCAAAACAGAACTAGATAAATTCATGGAGGATAGGTCCATCAATGGCTATTAGCCAGGATGGACAGGGATGGCGTCCCTAGCCTCTATTTGCCAGAAACTGGGAGTGGGCGACAGGGGATGGATCACTTGATTATTACCTGTTCTGTTCATTTCCTCTGGGGCACCTGGCATTGGCCACCGTCGGAAAACAGGATACTGGGCTAGATGGATCTTTGGTCTGACCCAGTATGGTTATTCTTATGTTGCTGGCAGAAACTGCTGTGGGGACACATTAAGTCAATTCACTGCCTCCACCCTCCCATACCTTCTTCTAGCTCCCTAGCCATACTCCACTTCCCAGGCCAACCATATCCACTTCTCACTTCGATTTTCATTCTGCAAAGTCTGTCCTGAAATGGACTTTCTGCCACTGGAGGATCCTCTATTGGGGTCTACACTTTGGCGAAAGCTTTAGGATGAAACCTTGTTTCCCATGAAGTCAATGGCAAAACTCCCATTGACTTCAATGGTGCCAGGATTTCACCTTTAAAAAAAAACAAAAAAAAACCCCAAACCCCCCTCTCTATTGTATGTTTTTCTCTTTATACTTAACAATTTTTGCTTGTCTTGTGCAGATGTAATCCCTAATTGTATCTGCCTAAACACAGCATTTCTAAATACTCTCCTTTTTTGCAGCTGGGATAAGATTCCTTCTCCAGCCTCCTCTGATAGTTTTCTGCTTTTACTCTCATTTCAGTGACAGCCTCTGTCCGCTTTAGGTTTCTTTTTTTACCACAAGCAATCAGCCATACCTGTGTTTTTTCAAGTGGGAATTTATGTTCTTCAGTAAGGTAAAAGCTTGGGTCAGCTTTGATTCTACCCTTTTGATCAAATTTCCAGTACTAAGCCCTATATCAGTTATTTGGAATACAAATCTAATATACCATCCTCAGTTCCCTAGGAACAATAATAAATGTTTCTACTTTTTATATGAAATCGGATTGCACAAAGTTATAACCCTACAGCTCAGATTTTTCTCACATGGAATTATAAAGTGTTGTGAAATATTTCCTCTTCCTGATAGTCAGCTATACTATACAACACGGGTCAGCAACCTTTGGGAAGTGGTGTGCCAAGTCTTCATTAATTTAAGGTTTCGCGTGCCAGACCGGCAGCGCAGGCAGCAGACGGAACCCCAGACCAGCAGCGGGCTGAGCCGCTCAGCCCACTGTCGGTCTCGGGTTCCGTCCGCTGGCCCCGCTCAGCCTGCTGCTGGCCCGGGTTCCATCCATCCAGGCCGGCAGTGAGCTGGCAAGGGGCTGGTGGCTGGGTCCCCGGCTGGCAAGGGGCCGGCGGCCGGGACCCTAGACTGACAGTGGGCTGAGCGGCTCATCCCGCCGCCAGTCTGGGGTCCTGGCTGCTGGCCCTGCTTGGCCCCTTGCCAGCCCGGGTTCCATCCATCCAGGCCAGCAGTAGGCTGAGGAAGGCCGGCGGCCGGCGGCCGGGACCCTGGCTGGCAAGGGGCCGAGCGGCTCATCCCGCTGCTGGTCTGGGATTCCGTAATCCAGGCTGGGAGCAGGCTGAGCGGGGCCGGCGGCTGGGACCCCGGCTGGCAGCAGTGTGCCACTAAAAATCAGCTCGCATGCTGCCTTTGGCACGCGTGCCGCAGGTTGCTGACCCCTGCTATATAATTTACAGTTCATGCTAAGTTCTTCTTGCAACCCCCCCTAGGTCTATCCAAGGTCATGTTAGACTTATACAAACTTTAATTTCTTCACTGCTGTGTTTGTGTCTCAAACCTAGTTTTGCTAAGAGATTTACTCTATTTGTTAGTGAACATGGAGAAAAATTCTAAAAGTTTATTTGATAAGTTCACATGAAATCCTGATCCCATTTAACACAATGGCAAAACTCTCATTGATTCAAACAGGAGCAGGATTTGGCCTCTCAAGACGAGGAGGGTTTTTTCTCATTTCCATTTTCTTCTGTCCTTTTGCTATAAAAAAATTTGCACAGGGAAAGGAGATGTTCTATGAAAACACACCAACATTAAATATTAAACATATTATTAGTTTCTACAAAACCCATAGTGCTTTAGACTTTGCTTCTGGAATGTTGTGCATAAAGAATATTAGACTCATGATATATTCTAGCAAAAAATGGGCAGAGAAAAGAAGTAAAGCAACCAAAAAGGGAGAATCCAACAAAGTGGAGCCAAACCAGTCAGAGATTATCCTCATTCTCTGTTTGTTCAATGCCCTTTTTGCTTTTTACTTCATTAAGTTGTCTCTTCCACATTTTATTTCCGTTTCCCATTAGAATCATCCCTGAAGGACCCTAGAGAGAAGGCACCATCTCTGCTCACTAGGGTCTACCCTTTCTTTAACTTCCTCCTCCCCAACAGGTACTGGGTCGTACACTTCTTCTGCCAATCTGCTATTACCTTCTCTCCTCCTCACAGGGAACTGCTCTGAGTAAATGGGGAGACCATGTTCCTGCTTCCTCTGCCCACCCATATTCCAGAAGCCTGTCAGCTCCTTCACTGAGCTTTTCCCCCCTTATAGCTAGAGGCTGCAATAGTAACTCACAGGAGGAGTTGGCTCAGTTGCAGGTAGCAAGCCAGTGGCTGGGAGGGAGGTTGCAATGATCCTAATACTGTCGGTGGAAACCCAGATGGCTCCTTCACAGCCACAAAGAGGTCAGGGATTCCTCCTCTCCCCAAAATGGGGAGTCCCCCACTACAATCCTCGTAAACATCAAAGATCAGGCCTGGATAGCTCTGTGCGTGAAACTTGAATAACCCATGTTATTTAGAAAAAAAATATCATCAGTCCTATCGTTTATAATACAAAAGCTCCCCGTGAAGCAGGAAGGAATAGGTACCTACTGGCATTAGCAGCAACTACACACCACTCCACAGAAACACTAACCCAGGAACCAAACCCTGTAATAAACCTCGTTGCCTACTCTGTCCCCATATCTACTCTAGTGACACCATCAGAGGACCCAACCACATCAGCCACACCATCAGGGAACCCATTCACTTGCACATCTACTAATGTGGTATATGCCAGCAATGTCTTACTGCCATGTACATTGGCCAAACCGGACAGTCTCTACATAAAAGAATAAATGGACACAAATCGGATATCAGGAATGGTAACATACAAAAGCCAATAGGAGAACACTTCAATCTTCCTGGACATTCTATAACAGATTTAAAAGTAGCCATACTTGAACAAAAAAACTTCAGAAACAGACTTCAAAGAGAAACTGCAGAACTAAAATTCATTTGCAAATTTAACACCATTAATTTGGACTTGAATAGGGACTGGGAGTGGCTGGCTCAATGCAGAAGCAACTTTTCCTCTCCTGGAATTGACACCTCCTCATCAATTACTGGGAGTGAATTACATCCACCCTGATTGTATTGGCCCTGTCAACACTGGTTCTCCTCTTGTGAGGTAACTCCCTTCTCTTCATGTGTCAGTATAACAATGCCTGCATCTGTAATTTTCACTCCATGCATCTGAAGCAGTGGTTTTTTTACCCACGAAAGCTTATGCCCAAATAAATCTGTTGGTCTTTAAGGTGCCACCGGACTCCTTGTTGTTTTTGTGGATACAGACTAACACGGCTACCCCCTGATACTAACAAATAAGATACTCTTGGGTTTGTATTAATATACCACTAGGGAACTTCCCTAGTGCTTAAAATCACAGAGCTGATACACAGCCCAGTACCTCTCAAGATACAGTATTTGAAATATGCACCACTGTGGCTCATTTCAGGAAACATCTGATTTCTACAGTATGTTAGTTTTCCCTACTGCTAGATGCCCACTGCAGGGT
Organism: Trachemys scripta elegans; assembly: GCF_013100865.1. NCBI lineage: Eukaryota > Metazoa > Chordata > Testudines > Emydidae > Trachemys > Trachemys scripta. The sequence continues at coordinate 59,335,532 of NC_048302.1, read as the reverse complement.
TTACACACACTGATAATATTTTCAGAACTAACAAACAGTTTACTTTCCCCAGAGAAAGCATTTGCTTGGTGCTATTACCAGGATTCTGGTAAGACTGGTATAATGATCCAGGAGGTCACGTTTGTTGCTGGCTTGGTGAAAACTAATTACAGAATTCACCCATCAGCTTGGGGTGTCTGCTCTGGTTTCTGAGAGTCTGCCCTGAGGTAGGCACTCTCAGTTGTGAGGCAATCCAGACAGCATGACACAATTTATGACTGATGCTGGAAGATTGACAAGTATCTTTTTTGTTTGTTTGTTTAACTTTTTTAAAATCCAAGCTAGTGTTTACATTTTTCGAAGATGCAGCATCTACCTCAATCAGATTATGTGGCAATGAGTTTTACAACTGGACTGTGATTTGATTTTAAAAGCATTTCCATATATAAATTTTAAAATTTGTTGCCTTATAATCTAATAGAGGCCCCACTGGATCATATTATCAATGGGCAAAGTAAATAGGAAAGTTTTACTAGTTTTCTTTATGCTACCCATTATTAAATAGTCTCAACTTTTCTTAATCTTCTTCTTTCCCAACATTTTTAATGTCTTCTCACATCAAAACCTACGATGTCCCAGATCATATTTGTTGCCCATTCCCTTGGGATGAATGGAGGGCACATGGAGCATATTAAGCTGTGAGAAAAAAAACCAGAAAAGCACCCAAACGCACTCTTCATTCAAAGGACAAACACACTATAGACTACCCAATGTCCTAGCAGTGCTGTCATCTCTGGAACCTTCTTGTAATGCTCAATCCAATCCCCACTAAACTACACGGAAATACTCCTATGAATTCAATGGACTATGCATCAGGTTCTTAATGAACAAGAGGAGACAGTAAGAATTCATTTGTAAAAATTATCTTTAATTGTTAAGCAACCTAAACTTGCTAAATAAGGCGATCAATCAATTAATTCATTCCACTGTTATCACATTCAAGACATGAAGATCAATGATTCAGCTACTCCACAGCTAAAATCACCCAATCATAAGCTTTCACAATAAAATGATAATAATTTGACTTTCTTTTTTCCTCTTTTACTCAAACACAGGTATCTGATTGATACAAGCCTGAACTAATTAACTACTTGTTTATAAAGTTGGGACATTTTCACCCTCTCCTATTCTAAGAGCATGTCTACACTGGTGCACTCAGGAAAGTGAAGCCAAATGAATTAAAGTTGCAAATTTAAAGTGTGTAAGTTAAATCACATTAAACCCCTGTGTGGACACTTTCATTTAGAAGTAAAGTGGCCTTAATTCACTTTAGTTTAGTGTACTAGCTAAAGAACTGATATAGTCCCATGACTAGTTTAATACGAACTAAGTATCTTTTAGTTCGCACCAACAGGGTCCACATGGGACAGTTACAGCGCAACATTTCAGAGCACTCTACAATTCACACCCCTGCAGTCCACATTGTGGCACTATGTAGACAAGCTCTTAGACCACTTTACCTCTGAACGAAAGTACCCACACAGGAGTTTTAATGCACCAATAGTTAATTCGGCACCAATGGTTAATTCAGCTTAACTGCCCATGTAGGACAAGCCCTACTAAGAGTTATCAAAACAGAATTGAAATTACAAAGTCAATTTTTCATAGCTCCCATTACATGTGATAGTGTGCCACGAGGGCAAACTTTAAGGATATATTTTATAAAGTGTACCAACAGCCGGTGCTCTGACCACATTTATACAACTGAAAAAAATCAAACAAAGCAGCAATCTTCAGGCATCTTCTTAAGAACTGTTACTACAGAGAACAGGAGGGAGCCTCCAGCTCAAATTTAACAAGGAATGTATTTTTCACATCCACAGCTTCAAGACTTAGGGACTAAATTAGTGCAATTAAGTCGCCTGGTAATTAGTAGGAAACATGTCTATGCAAAATAAAACATCTGTTTCCGGACTATATCAGGCCTTCAATATTCCTTTTATATTTCCATTCAGCCTTATGCTTACTTCCTAGCCTTCAGATAAAGGATGCTGCAGTGATCTAAAAAATAAAAATCACAAAATTGCTGTCTTTTTCAGTGTCTTAATCCAATGTTGGGAACTGCAGATGTATAGTATATCTGCATAGTTATTAATACATCCAGATTTACATGGTCATGTTTAAAAATCTAGTGGACACATATTTAGCAAAAAGTGCTAGCTAGACAAAGTTAAATATTTCAGTCATATCCTATATTAAGGATATGTATATAAACAGTATGTGGAGCATTAATAAACAAATAACAGATGTTTCAGTAAATGATTAATCAATTGTTAATGAGTTCAATGGATGCTTATAACCACCTATAACATATAATATTCATATCTATAACACGCTTATAATATCTACTTAATCATTTATTACTTCTTAATAAAAACTATTTATATACGTACTCTTAATGTAAAGTGTGATTGATATGTCTAAATTAAAGACTAGTTGATGCTACAATACTTGGCCTAAAAGAAACAGTTTCAGAACAGATATTGTAGGAAGTATGCAAAACTTTAACTACAGACATTGGGCCTGGCTAAATCTGCATTATGCCTTGGCTTGAAAACTACAGAGGCTAAACCTGAAACCTGAAGAAAGGCACCATAACCATGCTGTGCTCATGCAGCCAACCCCTCTCTCCTCACTCCACCCACCTCAGCAGACATTTATGGAAAGTAGACTCAATGGTTATCCAGGGGTGTGTGCTGTGACTGTGTTAATTATACCATACATAACTGTTTCACTATTATCACATCTATCATACAGACATCTTGTCTCTCATCTTAAATTTAGATTGTAAGATCTACAATGAGGCTTTGGACACTACTGCAATACAAACAAACAAACAAAAACAACAATACCTTCCCAATAGGGAGGTATATTACTCTCTGTCCAGCTTGACACCTGGGCAGACTGAATGGTTGCACAGCCCACAGAGCACTGTTTATAGTTAACAGCTCAGAAACTGAATTGTCAACAAGGGAGTACAAATGAGATCTTGGTCCTTTCAGCTTTAATACTCCTGGTAATCATAAGGTAGGGGCAGAAAAGCCATCCCCTGAAATTTCTACCATCCTCAACAAAATTTTGGGTCTCCCCCCAACCCTTTAAAGAAGAGCAATCTCCCCACTGGTGCTGTCCACTTCCACCCAGGAGCTTTGCAGGGGCTACAATAACCTACATGGCCCTAGTGGGAGGCCAAGAGTGGGTCAAGATCCACAAATGTCTGCTTTTACATTTTCATCCCCATCCCAAGCAGCTCTGCATATGCCACCCACAAAATCTTATAAAATAAATAAATAAATAAATAAATAAATACATGGAGATATCCTATCTCCTAGAACTGGAAAGGATCTCAAAAGGTTATCGAGTCCAGCCCCCTGCCTTCACTAGCAGGACCAAGTACTGATTTTGAGATCCCTAAGTGGCCCCCTCAAGGATTGAACTCACAACCCTGGGTTTAGCAGCCCAATGCTCAAACCACTGAGCAATCCTCCCCCCCCCAATAGGATCTCTGCCTCATTCAGTGCATGGTATTGACCTGCTCTGAGGATGAATAAGTAGTGAAGGAAACTCTCTGTAGGACAACTGTATAATTTGTTCCAGAACTTGGAAGATGTGTAGTGAACGAGGCAGGGGATTGTAGGGAGAGAAAGGATGGTCTTAGGTTGAGGCAGCTGAATGTGGTTCTGGAGAACTAGATTCTATCCCAGTCTCTACGAAAAACTTTCTAAGCAAATCGCTTAAGCTAACCTTTTGACAGATAGTAACTAATCACGTGTTCCTCATTTTTTTGGCTACTTGAGTTGAGACCAGGGGGTTTGATGATCTTATATCTCCATGTGTCAGTTCCCTATCTGTAAAATGGGGATTATAATAGCCACTCATCTCATAGCGGTGTTGCAAAAATAAATGAATGTTTATGAAGCACTCAGATATTATAATGATGAGCGCCATAGAAAAGCTCATGAAGAAATTAATTATACTGTCTTTAGAGCTGGGTTTTAATATTGTACAGTAAATAAGAAGTGAGGGCTACAGATGGAACAAGGAGTAGAAAACAAAAATACTGAATAGCTGCTAATTAAGTGAGCACCCTCCATTCTGTGTACTAACTGAGAACATGGGTCCTGGGGGGGAGGGGGGAGAGAAGTATTATATCATGTAATTAAAGACAGCACTATAATGCACAAGCAACTTTAATTCTGACATTTCCTAACTTCTGAGAGGTTGACCTTAGTAATATTATTTAATACAGTTTGTGTGTGTTTAAAATAGAGAATCAGAGCATATGATCCTGGAAAGGGAAGGCATAGGTCCGCCACATAAGCATTACACTCTGATTTAGCAGAGGAAGTTTTGCTGCACTGCAGAATGAAGTTAAGCTTAAACATTAAAATAAGCAGTTACACTGATAAGTTACCTAGTTCTATTGTGGAAATTGACTCTTCATAAACAGTTTGTTAACTTTCTACATAACACATGTTCTTGTCTCCTATAAACATATATATTCAGCAATTTTAAAATACTGACACATTCCTCACATCAGATTCATAGACTGAGCTTTGCCAAACATGTATCTTGGAATTTTGCAAGACTTTGCAACTGACAAAGAAGAATTAGATGCTACTGTTTTGGAACAAGTCACACAACCTAAATATTTAAGTGTATAACTTAACTCAAGATTTATTGCTGTCTTTTACAGACCTTCATATGTGGATTTAGTTGGAGCAGATGCGTGGTAGTTGCACCCACTATGGCTACCATTCAAATCTGTACATATGAATTTAACAAGTCACAAAACACAGCACATTATCATGTAATTAAAGACTATCATAATGCATATACACAAGGGGGCCTAATTAAGGCAACCTTAATTCTGGTATTTCCTAACTTCTGAATGCTTAACTGTGTAGCCTTAACATTCTTTTAAAGTATTTTAATATAATTTAAATAGGTGTAATATGTGATCACATCAAAAGAACTCCTACTATTATGAAGTTTGCTCTTGGGCAGATATTTATTTACACACACACACACATAAGTTAAAAAGTGTTCCTTTAGATTTCATAACAATGTATTTGTGGCACAGCAAGGTCTCAATCCTACAAAGATTTACTCATTACTTAACATTTGAGTACTCACATTAGGTTCATGTGTAGACCCGTGAACATCAAAGTTAGGCACGTGCAAAAGTCTTTGCAAGATGTTGTCAGCTCAGGAATTTCCCCCAGTAAGTAATCTCTTTAAAAAGTTACATAAAGATAACATGGGGGAATTAAAATGGGTCAGAAAAGGCTTCATATTCTTGTGTTTAGTACTTACATCATCTATTTTCTTTTTAGCATGGGGTCCATATGTATCTTCAGAACCTAAAATTTGTATGTTAACTGCACAGTAATCTTCATACCCAAGCTGCCTGAAAATAAGGCGAGTCCTGCAACAGATTATTTGTTATTATCAAACTGCTTAAAAAATATTATACGCAGTAACAGTGCAGTCCATCAGTTTTAGTTCTGTTCTAGTTAAATTTGGATTTGAATATTTCTTATCTGGGCAAATTTACTGCTATATCATATGACAATATCAAGTTAGTCATACTTAAAATACATCCTGACCTCTTGATTCTAAATTTCTATTTATTTAAGTTATCTTAAAGATGGCCTGCAAAGGAAAAAATAAATGGACTTGTACTTTTTTACTTGCTTCATTCTGATGAAGGAAGAAAGCAGAAAATGTTATTAAAATTAATACATTCTGCTTGCTTTCACATTAGAAATTCAACTCCTATATTTGCTCTTCCTGGAAGACACTATGAATAATTAAGAAATACATGAATGACATCAGAAGTACCAAAGAAATGAAATCTACTTAACTGAGTTCAGGAGGAACTTTTATTCAGACTTTAAAATTCCTTGTTTTGTGTTAATCCCTATGTAAATTAAATGCCTAAAAACAGTTGGAAGAAAAGTTATTTGTTGAATTTTTACCACCCCCAGCTCTTCAGTTAAGAGCTGAGAAGCTCTCAATACATTTTTCTGGGTCCTTCCCAGTGGAAGTGCCACTAAACACCAGGAAGACAAGACTTGACATTCCTAATGTGTCTATAGTTAACAACGAGCAGGAGGGAGGAAAGGGGGAAAACAGTGGAAAAACATCTTTCCAGCTTTCTTCATACTATATTAAAAAGAAGTATATACACATTTTTTTCCATTGCAGGTCATATTCAGCAGAGCCACAGATAATATAGGTTAACCTATATTTACCAGATGTCAAAACAACTGGAAGTGAGAAAAAATAATAGAAGTTACACTGTTCCAGATTCCATACAACATGGTCTAGAGTAAAGAATCAGGAACTCTTGAGTCCTACTATGAGCTCAGCTACTGACTCACTGTGGGTACGTCTACACTGCAATGAAAGACCTGAGGCACCAAGTCTCAAAGCTTGGGTGAACCGACTCGGGCTTGCAGGGCTTGGGCTGCAGGGCTAAAAATTGCAATGTAGATGTTTGGGCTCAGGCTGGAGCCTGGGCTTTGAGACACTTCCACCCCAAACCATAGTAGTAGAAAATTTTCACTCTACTAAGAAGCCTGCAGCCAATCAGCACAGCCCCCAAAGTAGGCTGTTCTGACTAGAGATGGGGAAAAGCCAAGATGGATAGTGGATGCATTGATTCAGGAGACTCCAGAACAACTTGCACATGTAGCTATGTGCCTCTAATGGATCCTCCAGAATCTGAACAGGTCTGGGTGGTATCCTTGGAACATGGGGCAAAACCCTCTCTTTCTTCCACACAGAGCTGGGAAAACCCCAGTGGCACTTACAGTTTGAATGTGTCTGTGTCTAAAATCCTCCAAATTCTTTCCTCAGGCTCAAATCAGAGACACTATATAACCTCTCAATGCAAAAACCTCGAACTGTTGCCAGAGGTTGTTTTCTCTCTCACAAGTAGCAAAACACTCTGTATAGTCATCTAGTGACATGGAAAAATACACACTAGAAACAAGCTTTCAGAGCTTTCACAGTGATTGGTGCAAGAGAATCCATAATTCTTAGTTTCTGCAAAGCCATTCAACTAGTAGAGGTGACGTATTTTACCCTATTCACAGAACTAGATCTCTTCAATTTTGCAATTACAAAACCAGGGAAGTAATCAAACTAAAAATTGTCATAGTAATTCCACTCCATTGAAACTGAAAGAAAATATCAATATAAAAAAAAAAAGATGATAAAAGGTCAAAATTAGTACAGACAGAAAGTTCAACTTTGTGAAGGCAGTCAATAGGAGGGTAGTATATATATATAAAAAAACCAAAACAACAATGTAAAATGTCCTTCTGTTTCCCTTTACCAGTGTCAGTGCTTCCTTAACACATACCAAGTATATGAGGCAACACCATATATCTGGCACCCTTACATATTTCCACCAGATTAAGAGATTTTATAGGTTCAAAAAGGAAATTACATTAAAACCGACAGAATCTTTCACACCAGTGGAAGATTTTAAATACACCTATTGTATATGCTCATTGAATTGTCAATATTACACATGAGACCAGCAGTAAAGAGATCAATGTATTTAAGATTAATTTAAAAGTGATTCATAAATATGATATTCCTGTGTTACTCATTATGGTAAAAATTTGCAAACTTGGGTGCCTAAAATCAGGCACCTAAATTCATATTTATGACACCAAAATACAAGTGGCCAAGATTTTTCGATGCACTAAGCAACCCCACACCCAATGAAGTACAGTGAACTCCTCACTTAAAGTCGTCCCAGTTAACGTTGTTACATTGCTGATCAATTAGATAACATTCTCGTTTAAAGTTGTGCAATGCTCCCTTATAACGTTGTTTGGCAGCTGCCTGCTTTGTCCACTGCTTGCAGAAAGAGCTGCTCATTGGAGCTAGCTGGTGGGGGCTTGGAACCAGGGTGGACCTGCAGCCCCCCTATCAGCTCCCAGTTTCCCTAAGTTCCCTGTGCAGCAGCCGCCCAGCAGGCTATCAATTGCCGGGCAGTTCAGCTGTCCCTCCCCCCACTGCTATGTGCTGCTCCTGCCCTCTGCCTTGGAGCTGCACCCGGGAGCCTCCTCTTGCTGTGCAGGGGAGGAGGGGGAAAGGGGGGCTCCCCCTGCTCCTGCCCCCCACTTACCCCATCTCCATAGAGCAGGGCGGGGACAGGACAGGGCTCAGGACGGAGGGAGCTTGCTGGCAGCAGTTGCTGTCTCAACTTGCTGATCTACTTAAAAAGGCAATGTACTTAGAGTGGGGTCAGCATCTCTCTCTCTCTCTGCATCTCTCATACACAGGGTGTGTGTCTCTGTCTGCCATGCTGTCTCCCCTCCCTCCATTTGTGCTGCCTTGTAGAGTGTGAGGCTACATTAACAACGTGTTACCCTTGAGGGCTCAGCCAAATACTAGTTCATCATTTAGCAGTAAGGCATTCCCTGGGAAATATCCCAGCCTCTGACTTCACCACCTCAACCAAGCTTCACCATCATCATTGCTGTGTACAGTATGAAATTGTTTGTTTAAAACGTAGTGTGTGTGTGTGTGTGTGTGTGTGTGTGTGTGTGTGTGTATAATATAGTCTTTTGTCTGGTGAAAAAATTTCCCTGGAACCTACCCCCCCCCCATTTACATTATTTCTTATGGGGAAATTGGATTTGCTTACCATCGTTTTGCTTAAAGTCGCATTTTTCAGGAACATAACTACAACATTAAGTGAGGAGTTACTGTAAACAGATACATATAAAATGTAGGTGCTTAAGTTTGAAATATGTTCTGTGGACAGCTTTCAGTCCATAGCTATGTCCTGTGGGTCCTTTGACCCAACCCTTGTTGTGGGATTTGTAGTCGTTCTACTGCAGCACTAATAGCATTGCTGCTCTACAAAGTGCCTATCCAAAGCAGCATGATGGCTTTGTTTCTTGGCTGGGTTTCCTGTAGAGGCCATCTCAGTCCTGACTTGGCAGGCACTTTAACTCAAACATGGGTGAATGGATTAAAGTGGAGATGGAGGGAATTTCCTTACTTTGAATGAAATTCATTCCCTTCTCTGGATATTACCCAACCATGTACTTACCTGGGATAACCTGCTAGCAACACAATGATAATTTTGAAGAGCACTTTATGTGCCTTTGCAATGCACTAGAATGCACACACACAAAAAATCCCAAGGGGAGACACTCAAAACCACTCATAAGGCTTCTGTAAATTATTCATTTTGAACAATGGAGAGGAAGGAAGGGAAGAATGAAGGAGACAGAGATATCATTTGTCACTAATTGAAGCTAGTGGTGTAAGCAGTCTGCAGGATTCTAAGGGCAGTCTACACTAGAAGACTGCTGTAGCCTGTCTGCTGAAGATGCTCTATGCCAATGGAGCTCTCCCATTGGCATAATTACTCCAACTCCCCAACAGGCAGAAGCTATGCCAGAGGGAGAGCATCTCCCCCTGACATAGCATCTGTGTGGACCACTCTTAGGTCACTGTAACTTGCGTCACTCAAGGGGATGTCTTTTTCACACCCCTGGGCAACCTAAGTTACATCAACTTAAGCGGTAATGTAGAACTGCCCTAAGTGGAGTTGCACATTAAGAGCACATTAGCCCAGTACTCTGGGATCTGCACTGGATTCCAATACATTTCTGGATAGAATTCAAGATGTTGATTTTAATCTATAAATCCCAAAGAGTTTGAGACCTCTGGCTTGTGCACACAGGGAAGTTAGTGAGCAATAAGCTAGGGTGTGAATTTGAAGTGTATTAGTTACTCCGAATTAAATCCCCCTGTGGACACTCTTACTGAGCACTAAGAATTCCCTCCGGTGGTTTAACTTAGCATATTTTGTGCATCGTGCATTAAGCTAATGTCCACAATGGCACTGTTAGTGCGTGGTAAAAATGTCCATAGTGAGAGTTAGTGTGGAGTAATGAGTGTGCACTAGCTACTGGGGACTGCATCTCTCCCAGTCTAGTTCTGGCAGAACCAAAATCAGCAGAAGCACTTGAGCTGGAGCTCCGTCAATATACACAAAAGGGGGCTGCTGGCAGAGTATTCTCTGATGGGGTCATTGATTGTAGAACTCTCTTCTCCACCCTTGGTCCTTCAGAGCTCAGATGCATTAAACTTCTGGGCATCTATTTAATCCCCTTTTTGTTCAGGTGGAAGTGGATATGTTTATAAGCAGTCCTTTATGTTACAATTTTTAAATGTATGGGAGGATATGTGCCCAGAGCCCTGGATGGACATCTATAGTTTTTAAAGTTTGAAGAAATCAATAAAATAAGTAAAATGTACTCAGGTTCCAAAATGACTAATAAGGTCCTCAGGGTGCCTTAGGACAGAAACTGGCCCCTCGTCAAAAGTTAGCAAGCTATTCAGTTCACTAGGTCACCAAGGTCTAGGACTAAAACTGGCTAAACAACAAAGTCCAACTTCTCGCACTATTCAGAAACAATCTATTTGCTGATAAATCATGTCACTAGTATTTTGTAGCTGTATAATAATTTTATGGAGAAGTAAATTATAGAACCTTTTTCAACCATTTATATTTTGAAATGTCCTTCCATGTAAAAGAATGCTATCTTCAAGGATATCTCCCAGTTGATATAGCTGCCATCTTATTAGTACAGTTTACCATTATATTTTGATTTTAAATTTAAAAGGCAAAATAAAGCATATCTGTAATAAATACTCACCTTTTCAGAATGCTTTCCGCAGTTTGTCTTCCCTTTTCCACTGCCTTTGGCCCTATCACTGGGCAGATAGCTGTAGCTCTAAAACCATCCAGGTAAGTGGCATTTACCTAGTAATTAACGGTTATAAAATGAATTGAGGGATTTCTCATAGTTTACCGTAAAAGATATTTTTTTCACTAGATATTTTTTCTTCCTGCATTTTCCTCCACCCTTCAAACACTTCTAGTCTATTAGCATGCCCCTCCACTCACCACTTACCAAAGCTATACATATTTAGCTCTTTCCTCAGAGGTCACAAAATAAAGCCTACGTTTTTGTTTTGGGTTTTCGGGGGGGAACAGGGGACGGGACGGGACGGGACGACAGGGGGGAAGAGTATGTAAGAAAGACATCTGTCCATCCATTATAATGGTATCTGAGATTCTGAGTAAACAAAATGTTCTACAAAACTAATACATAAATATATAAACAAGTCTTATTAATGTCATATTGATTTTTCAGAACATTAAGTAAGGCCTCCCATTTTAAATGATATAATTACAGTATATATTCTAAAAATGTCTCTAAACAAGTATATTTTAAATGGCCTATTGACTTATTTACAGTTATTTTAGTACTATTTTAATGTCCTGTAATACATGAAAAAGAGAGTGCATATTTTAATCAAATTTTCTTTATCTAAAATATTTTGTATCTAAATTATTTACTGGTTCATTCAAATGTGGAATTAAATAATTCTGACACTATCCTTATATGAAATGTAATGATTTGTTTATCCAGTGTCATTTTTAGAATATATTTATTCTTTTAAAAATGATATTTTTTTAAATCAAAACAGGCAATGATTAGTCCACAGATTTCATACTCACTAATGAAATCTGAGTCTGGAAAACAAACCAACCTGAGTTCTATCAGTTGACAATCAGAAATCCTCTCAATTATTTATTTTTAAAAGTATTCTTAAGGTTCAAAAACAACTGAAACTTCCCCCCCCCAAACTTGAGGAAAAAGTTTGCTCCCAGGCACAGACCACACAGATCGAGTTTTTTTATTCTAACATTATGTAATTAGAAATCTTGATCGAATACCCATGGCGAATCCAGTTATAGAGTATGTAGCCAATACTGTGACAGTTAAGGACAAAATATATTCCTTTATAAAGCAGATGATTATTAGAAAAATAATGCATGAGTGGAAAACTTAAGGATTGTTTGCACACCTGAGAAAAATGAAATAGGAGCTATTCATTTATCTGAAAAAGAGTTAGTAATATACTCCAACCCAATGTCTTTAGAGATTACTTTGGCTTCTGCACTGAGGTCACCTAAGTCCAAAATCATACCTCCATCTTCTTTGAAAACAATACTGCTTATTTTTTAAATCTTAAATACATTTTATAAAGTGGTCACTTAAACACTACCTTTAGATATTTTTATTATATTAAAAAAAAATAAAAAACAAACTTTCAAACTGGTAGAAATATTTTAAATGTAATCACTGGACTTTTAAAAAGGTATGTCTGAGCTACAGTTTATCACACAAACAATAGTGTCAGCATATTTGCAAATTATACATCTTCTCTAAAAAAGAATTTAAAAGTTTTAAATGGATCCAGTCAAATCAACTCTGCTTTGCTATCTCACTATTAAGAGCAGTTTTAATTTATGGATCCAATCTTGTTCCCGCAGAAAGTCAGTTGAAATTTTGTTATTGAGTTAAATGGGATTAGGCTTGCCCTATTTGTACTTTGATGTAGTTGCCTAAATTGGTGTCCCTGCAGGGAGTAAAGACTATAACAACACATAATTAAAAAAAAACTTTGCACTTATGTAGCATCTTCCAATAGGGGGATATCAAAAGACTTTACAAACATTAATTCATTAATCTTTCACAGCACCCTTATCAAACTGTAAAGAATTATCTTGATATAAGTGATTATGCAGTGTTTTGTCTTTGAGAATCATGCGCTTAATATGTTTCACATTGAAGCAAGACAAAAAATGACAACTATAATTAAAATATGATTTTGTGACGGAAAACAGAATTTTATAATTAAAGAACCATCTCAATCTTAATTACTATGGTTTACTGTGGACTTCCCCAAAGACTTATAACATAACCTCAATTTTGTATATAGCAATTTCACTTACGTGCGTTAATATACTAGGTGTGGAAAAATAAGGGTTTCACCTGGCAGTAGTATTGCCTTTTTCTCCAAAATACCAACATTTCATAAATCAAGAGCATTTCATTCTATATAATTATCAAAGCAATAAGAAAAGAACCTTATAAAACGTTGAAGGAGGTGATCCTTTTGCTCCATGAATTTTCACTGCCCCACCTTCAATACCTACAATGGTTAAAAAACATCTATTTTAATGACTTCAATATAATTTCTGAGAAAGTACTATCAATTCACCTTATGTGACACAATACAAAGCAAAAAATGTTACTGATACTCCTATCATCAAGATCCATGCATTGAACAGCCACGTCTGCATTAGCAACTCAAGCATCAAATCTATGGAGTATAAACCCCTGGACTATCTTCAATTTGCCTTTTAACATAATTGTTGAAATATTTACACACAGAATATTTGAATATGTAACACATGACATGGCCTTAGGATTCAACTGTTGTCTTCTGTTCGAATGCAAGGATGACACACATCTACAATTCTCAGCAAATTCAAGGATTGAAGCTTTTTTTTTAAAAAAAAAAATCATATTAAGCAATATTAAGGTGAAATTCTTGGATCTTTGGGATTGTGACCCGATCCCTTCCCCTGACTGAGGAGGCCTTCAGAGAAAGGGTGTTGGAAAGAGAGCAGCAGGTGGCAATGTACCAGACCACTGACTGCAGTTGGCTGCCTCACTTGGGAAGATTAAGGAATTAATGTTAGGAGAAAGACCAGAGTCTGTCTGAAGAAACATGGTTAGAAAATGTGTCCTGGCTGGAGCTGGATGGCAAAAGTTGTATAGATGTAGGCCCTATGTAGCCTTAATCTTTTTGTTGATAACAGTAACAAGATAATCTAGAGAACATTTCAGGGCAAATAATGTACTTGACAATGCACATCGTAACACGTGCGAGGAATCAAAGCACTGCCTGTCTAGTCTTAGGGCTTGATCCTGTACCCACTGAAGTCAACAGCAATGTTCCCATTGACTTCAGTAATGCAGGATCAGGGTCTTACTCAAATACAGTATGTCTAAACCCACCTACATCTACATAAGATGCAGTTTATCTCTAACAAATCTATGCCTGCGAGTGTTTAGCAAAATATGAAAGCCATCACACAAATACTCTGAACTTCGTAAAGACCAAAAATAAAGAGAACTTCTTCAGACATTTTCTGAAGAATGAAAATTTACAATAATCTTAAATGTCACTGTCAAAACAACAGCAAGGTTAATTTAGTGTTAATTTAAATTGCCTCTCTGCTATTATAGAATAGTATCTCTACAATCAGATGGAAGATTTGCAGGATTTTTACATGAGGTGAAAAAGAAATGCATGACATCCATCAACAAAAAGAAAACAGAAAGAAAACCTCTTAGTTCAAGCGAGTATTGTAACTAATCCTGCAGTACAACAAAATCAGCAATGTGAACATCAAAAATAGATAGCCTGCCCTGTTCTTTCTGGTGTACGTGTCAAAGCACTTAAAACTAAAAGTATTTAAGAAATCTGCCTATCTTCCATCTGTTATATTTCTAAGAGGAGGACTAACTGAAAGTTCATGTGAAAGTTCATTTTAAGTTCAAACGTGTCATATCGGGTCATTTACAAGCTAAAAGTTCATTGGAAGGTTAAGGTTCTATTTTTTAAAAGGACTAGTGGCTAAAAGCAACAAGCTGGCCTTATCAGACTATTTGTCATTTGATTATGTTGCATGAGCAGAAGGTTCACTGTACAATTTTAAGATAGAAATGTTTTGCTTAAAAATAAGGCTAATATGAAGTTTAGGATTTTATCCTAATGAGTTTTTAGTTTGAGTTTTAATTGTTTTGGGTTTTATAAGGGAACTAGATTCCCATATTGGATAAGATCCATAAAAAGCAAATTCCTTTTCACACTGGTTTGTCTATAAAACATGGGGACTAAGAACTAAGAGATGTCAAGTTACTCTAAATGAGCAGTTTAGCAAGGTGGCTTGTCCACACTTCTGATCTTGAAGTCTAGTATTCAAATTTGGGCCTGAAATTAAAGTATTTTGGAGGGTAGTGCAGTGGGATTTCTGTAACAGCTGTTCTCTAGCTGAGAAATCTTACCCTTTTAAAGGTGACACAGTCAAGTGGCTAAAAAATGAAGGTTTATCATGTGTTGTCTTAAGCAGAGTGGTGGCTACCCATTGCCACTAGAGAGAGAGACTGTGTGTGTGTGTGGCAGTGGGGGTGGGGGGGGCTGCATCAGTAACTAGTAACAAAAGGAGGGTGAACTGGATTAAAATGTAGTCAAGTCTAATAGAGATGGGGAGTACTTCCTGAAAGTCACAGCAAAAATATTTTTAAGTGCTACAGAAATACATGATTTAATAAACTGGGTAATTATTATATATGTATTTTAATAAAGAAAAAAAATTAGGTTACTCAAAAATCTGCTGAATTGCTCACAGCTAATCTAAATTTCCAAAGAATGGCACAAAGCAATCTGGATATCCTTATGAGACAGCCCATCTTAATATCAGGCTTCAAAAGAACAGACTTAACAAGTAAAGTTACATGGAAAAAATGGAAACTACAGTAACTACTTTAGTCTGCCAACATAACTTACTGAATAGATTTCCTCAATATAAGGGTCCTCTGCCTGCAACAGCCACTAACCTGGAATTTCAGTAATGGAAACTTGAGAAAAGTCACATGTGACATCTGGTAAGAGATAACACTGAGGGTTGCCAATTTCATACACCAACTGTTCAGCCACGGTGCCAAAAGAGATTAGGCCCCCTGTGTCAGGTGGTTTGGATAGAGTAAAGCGTCCATCAGAAGAACATTCTACTATGGGAAACCCCATGTTATGCCTAAAGAATTAAAAACATTAAAAATGTTAAGAGTTCAGAATAAAAGAAAAAATATTATTAATTACTTCATAAGTAATAACCAACACACACCAACATTTTTATAGAAGCAACTAAATTAAAAATTAGTCAATAAGATACAGCACAGAGCCTTTCTAGACACAAACTCAAGAAAATACTGAATAAACTGTCAAGACAATCAACTAACTGTATTACCTGCGCTAAGACAGATAAGACCACACACTTACATAAATTATGTTGCCCAGTAATAAAATGTAGAAGTAACCATAGAACCCCCAAAGACACCAACGACTAAAAGAGGGATGAAGGAGCCGCCATAGACTACGACACTAAACTAGACTACGCCATAGATTACGGCAGTGGTTGAAGAGGTGAGAAGAGAATCAGAGGAGTAAAGACTCATGAAAACCCAAGGAAGAGGTAGAACACAGAAAGAAGGTCATGACCAACAGTTCTGAAAGTAGACAGGCAGATACAGGAAATCAGAATGGAAAACCGGCCCTACAACTTGGCCATGAGGTCACTGGCGATTTATTAGAGCAGGTAAAGTGGAATGGAGGGAGGAGAAAACAGGAGTGTACCAGAGGAGCAGTCAAAACAGCAGAAGCAGACTGGGCTCAAGGATCTTGGAGGCAAAGGGACGTAGGGAGATTGAGTTAATTATATCTTTTGAAGATACTTTTGTGGCCTTTGTAATAAATAATAAATGGAAAATCAGCATCAGAAAACTGGAAGTATTTAAAGACACACATAAATCATAATTCAGTGCAGTAAAATAATAAAACCCAGATGGGTAAGAGAAAACAGTGAGGCAAACAGGAGAAGAGCAGTATGACACAGAGAGAAACAGAAGGTTTTCATAAAAAACAATGTAATTGCACAGGGAAAATGATAAAAAAAAACAGTAATAAATAC
>NC_048302.1:59279255-59318827 GCF_013100865.1 Trachemys scripta elegans | reverse complement strand
AGTTTTCCTGCTAAGTACCTGCATGTCATAAGCATTTGAATTAAAATTACCATATTGAAATCAAATCTGATGTTTTTTTAATTTTTTTTTGGTGTGCGTTGGAAGAGGGGTAGTCTTATACGGCGAGTATATCCCAAACTCTATATTTTAACTGGAAAAGTTGGGGGTCGTCTTATACGCCCAGTCGTCTTATACGCCGGAAAATACGGTAATTGCACAGGGAAAATGATAAAAAAAAACAGTAATAAATACAGTTCCAACACTGCTAAAATGTGGTTGACTCTTCATGGACATCTGGACGAACTCTTGAATACAGTAGAATCTCAGAGTTAAGAACACCTCGGGAATGGAGATTGTTTGTAACTCTGAAATATTTGAAACTCTGAACAAAACGTTATGGTTACTCATTCAAACAAACGTTATGGTTATTCACAGTACTGTACTGTATTTGCCTTTTTTTTTTTTTTTTTTGGTCTCTGTTGCTGCCTGACTGAATACTTCCAGTTCCAAATGAGGCGTGTGGTTGACGGGTCAGTTTGTTACTCTGAGGTTCTATGGAAGTTGCTTTCCCAGTTTTAAAGGCTTTTCTTTCTGTTCCAAAGAACTTCTCTGAATAGAAGCAATGATCAAGAAAGACACTTAAAACAAAACCAATATGTTATAGCTTCTAAAGAGGCCATCTGGCTCGACTCCTCTCATAAGAAGGTGGAGATCTGTCCAAAAAAAATTTTTCCAAAGAGAGGAGAAGAACAAATGGTGGCACAAGAGGAGCTAAGGTGCTATATAGTCCCCCAAAGCTTCTCTCTCAGGGCTTGTTTTTGATAGAGGCTGAGCATCACAATTCTCATTGAAATCAGTGATCATCAAGCTCTAAATGCATACTTAAAATAGTTTTGCCTTTGGAACAGTCCTCCTGAACTAATTATGTTCTTGTTCTAATATAGGCAGTGTACTCCACACAACAAAATTGGTTATAGAAAAGTTAGATGCACAAAGTCTGGAGAACAGATATACATGAAGTTAGAAGTAAGCAAAGAAACCAGTGAACTCTTAATTGACATTTGTAAAACTTCACAGGCGTTTGGAGAGATTCCTTAGCATGGGGAATCTGCAAACATAATTCCATTATTTAAATAAAGGATTAAGAGACAAACTCTGTGACTATAGATCAGCAAGGATTGTTCAGGAAACTTAGAAAAGCCCACCATGAATTCAAACAGGAAAGGTAATACTTCATTAATCTGGTCTTTGAAGCTATTTTAGCCATAAATAGATAAGGGAAATTCACTGAACATAGTGCACTGAGATATTGAGAAGTTATTTGATATGGTCTTAGATCAGTAAATAATGGAAAAGGAAATTAAATAATCTTTAACACTTACTTTGCACTTTATAATGTACTGTAAAAAACACAAACATTAACTTCACAACATTGCTGTGAGGCTGTACACTACCACATGTAATTATCTCAAATTGCAAGTAGGGGAAACAGACACAAAGGAAGGCAAAGTGACTTGTCTAAGGCCACACAGCAAGTCAGTAACAGAATCAGAACTAGAACTCAGGAGCTCTTGGCTCCTGCTCCATGCTTACTTCACTGGACCATGCTGCCTATATGTGCTGAACAGAACAAACGGCTTAAAGCAGTAATGCAAACATCTTGCCTGTAGATTGGATCCTGCCTGCTTGAGGCACCCAGGCAAATCCAAATTCTGCAGAATGGAAGTTTTCATTTCCTCTGGGATCTCCTAACAACCTAGTCCAGCACAGCCACAAGACTAGCAGTAGCAGGGCAAGGAGGAACTGGAATATCCCAGCTTCAACCCATCCTATCACCACAGCACCAATTAACTATGGCCCTACTATTCACATGGAAATAATGATCTTCTCATACTTCGGCCTAATCTGGCCAATTTCAGATGGACATTAAAGGCAATTCTTCAACCCCAGGACTGTATTGCTGATGAAATTCAACTTTCCACTCTAAACCACTGAGACACTGAAGCTTGTCAAAAAGAAAATCTTGCAAAAAATTAACATTGAACAAATTGCATTTTTCCCCTACAAACTTCATTCTCAAAAACAGCTGAACCATTTTTGCTCAAACTTTCAAAAAACAAAAACAATAAAAACCCACCCTGAGGCAGAGACAAAGCATGGAAAATTTCAGCTCACAAGGTTAAATATCTGACAAAGTCACACAACTAAAAACAGCATTATAATGGAAAATGTCAGGCAATCTAATAGCAGCTATTACCATTCAAGCCCTTCAAAACATGAGAAAGGGAAAAAGTTTTGTGAGGGCTGTAAATGGCCCTTCCACTTGTTCACTCAAAGTCATGTTTCTGGAGGCTTTTAGCCTGGACCCTGTGTAACATGAGAAGGTCGTCAGACAACTTTAGACATGTATCCCTTTTGCTTCAATGGAGGGATGATATAACTTTTGTGAATATCCATGTAGAAGTTACATGTCCAAAAGTGGAGCATTGTGTATTGAAAATGCTTGTTGGGGCAGAAGCTAAAGTATCCCTGGGTGACTCTCCCTGATTATATCTTCAGTAATCTCCAGGAGTTTTATTTTCATATTCTGAAGTTTTGGAAAGATAAGGCCATGATACATTTCAGTAGTTCCACGAGGAATATTGATCTCCTTGTGGAGAGAGCCAAGATCCAAAATGGACTACCTGCCATTGTCTCCCTTTGTACCACAAAGTATTGTCTCCTTCAAAAAAAGTGTATCTCCACAGAACTGGTTCAAGGATTCCAATGTGTAGGAAATGGACTGTTGTACCCTTTACCATCTAAGAAGGTCGCATTGATAGTGTCAGTTGATTTTAATTTACTTTGCACCAATTTTCTGAGACGATTCACTTCTAGCTGTGGGTCCACCTGTAAGCACCCCACTTTTCACATGTGGACACTAATTGTGTGTTCTTCTTTTTATAGGTCCCTGACCTGAGACCGTGGGGTCTGCTTTGCAGAACCGCTGAGCACTTGTAGCTGCAACTGAATGTGCTTTGAACATACTAAGTGTTATATAATGAAAAGTACTCTGAAAAATCAAATTGGACACCCAAAATTAGTGGAAACTTTTGAATTTAATCTCTCAATTCACCAAACATATAATGGAGATAATGCCCACTCATTTCCCAGGGGAGCTGTGAAAATGAATTCATTAATGTTTGTGAAGCACTCAGATAGTATAATGATGAGCACCAGAGGAAAGCTTATAAGAACATTAATAATTCTGTCTTCAGAGCAAGGATTGAATAGTGTCATTAAATAAGGCATTCACACATTGAAAAGAAAACAAAATATTGAATAGCTGCTCATTAAGTGAGCATCATCCAATCTGTACACTGAATGAGATGGGCCCTGTGGGAAAACAATATGTGATCATGTAATAAAAGACTGTGTCACAAATGCATAGGCACAAAGGGGTCGAATTAAGGTTACACAGATAACCTTAATTCTGGCATTTCCTAACTTTTGAGTGCTTGACTTTGCAACCCTTAATAATGTTCTTTTAATGTTTTAAGAGTGATTTTAATGTAATCTCCTCAGTTTTTAAAAAAGGAAACAGAAATTCCATTATGTAGCATCATGTTAAGAGCCACATGGGTCATCCACAGTACCAACCTCAGCAACTTGAACTAAAGCAGTAACTGATCAAAGCAGTAAGTTGTAGGGCTTCTGTTTTTCAGTGTTTATTAATTTCATTTTTCAGGGTTTATTTTTAGCAATTTTTGAGCTTCATGTAGATATCCAAAAATCTGAGGTTGTGTTTTTCAGAGTTCTCTCTTTGTATATGTTGTAATGAGTAATGTATATTATATACACATTATTCATTACAATAGTGTATATAGTCATAAGTAATCTCTTTGTAATGTTCCCTATAGAATTTTAATGTATTACTGTTTCACACAGCACTACATTAAAGCGGACTAGGGAACCTTTAGTGTGCACCAGCAGGGTCTACATGGACCAATAAATATGTAACACGTCAGTGGGCTTTAGAAATCACATGCCCATAGTTGGCATTACGGCTCTGTGTAGACAAGCCCTTCCATACAAGTAACTATTTCCAATGTTTTTCCAATATTAACTGGATAAATGCTTTTTTTTTTTTATTCAAGGCTATTTTATTGGTTAAAACCAAAAATAAAAAGCCCTAGAAGTTGCTGTCCTCTAGTCAGCACTAGAGAGGAATGAGACACTTTGTCAGTGGATTTCACAGATGATACTTGCTGGCAGCAGAGGAATGGTGAGATTCAGGAATCTTGGGTTCCATTTCAGGCAATAGAGGGGAGTTTGCTCTGGTGGGAACAGACTTCTTCTCATTCCCCACAAGCGTGATCCCCTCTACCCTTTCCCCTCCAACCTGTCCCTGTCTCAATCCTGTCTCTACCTCACCACTGGCTCTTTGTCCCAGTCCCATTTTCCGCACCTAGTCAACCACAGTCTCCACTCCTCAGGCTTCTGATCCCAGTCCCAGTGTCCAAGCCCAGTAAATCCTAACCTCAACCCTTTCAGACTCCTTATCCCAAGTCTCTCCCACACCCACTCTTCTGGCCTGGTCAGTCCCTCCAGTCCCAGTTCCCTCCACCATTCACTGACCTGTCTCTCTCTCCCACCCATATTCTCCATGCCCATCTCCTCCCAGTCTCCCTCCCCAGGCTTCTCATCCAACCTCACTGCCCTCACCTCCTTCCACTTCTCATCCCAGTCTCTTTGCCCAGTCCCAGTTCTTCCCCTGCATCCAAGCTTGTCAAATCTGTCTCCCTTCCTACCACCTCACAGATTCCCAGTTCCAGGCTCCTTGCCCTGCCAATCCCCATCTCTGCCCCCTGATTCCAAAGTCCCAGTCTCTGCCACCCAGGTACCTTGTCCCAGTCTACTATTACGCACTAATTCTATGCTACCAGCAGTCAGCATTAGTGTCATAGAAATACCATGATTTTAGATAGCCGTATATAAGTACATCAGTATTCACAGATACATATACCCATACATAATGTGTGTGTACATATGCATCTCATGGAGTTTTATATATTTGAAACATGTTTTCCTTTTTTATTAAAACCATTCACCTCTGTTATTTAGCATTAAAAACTCCCAGAAACAAAGATCTACTAGCATTTTTACAGGAAACAGCATTTTCCTGGGCTCACTGTAGATAACAAAGCTCTTTTGGAATCCAGTTACATAGGATTTTTAAGCAGTTTCATGGTACTGCAGGATACAAGGGGATATGCCAGTAAGTACGATTAGTTTTATAATGTTGTAAGCTGAACAGAACATCTTGTTACCACAAACACTAACTCTGTCACTTGATTCTCAGGCTAAACTGTACAATCATTAGGATTATTTTGTGTAGGAGAACACTATCCATTAATGAACAAAGGTCTGAAAAGAGAGTATCTGACCCTGCGAGGTGCTAACTCCTGAGGTACTGAATGCTCTCTCCTGAATGGGAGTTGGAGGCATTATGTAATGCCTTGCAGGATCAAACCCGGACTAAGAAATATATTTTGCAACAGAAAAAGCATAGCAGCCTGGGTGATCCAACTGAAGGATTGGCATAGCAGTTATAAAGTATACAATTGCCAGTATCAAAGAACACAGTGAGAAGACAACAGACAGTAGAGAACCAAGAATAATACCAGATCATTCTAAAAAGTAGAAGATACAAATATATTTTAGAGAAAACAATACCAAGGACAACAAACATGCAGATAAATGCCCCACAGCTGCATTTATCAAAATCAATGACAAGACTCCATTTGGAGCATGACAGGCCCTATGTAGTCAGGAAAGATAATAGAAGTACGGAGGTTGTGTATCTTAAAGAGGAAATATGACAAAATACACAGACAGGAAAAAGCACAGAGTAGAAAACTGGGCCTAATGGCTACACACAAACACTTTTATATCAGTATTACAGCTCCCTACCAGTCTGGAATAGTATGCCAGTCTGTGAATATTCCACCTGTACACTGAGCGCCACATTCAATGAGATGGCCTGCAAGACTGGAAAACAAAGAACACTCCAATGAGTAACTACGTTGAAAAACAAACTGCCACTTATTCACAAATATAACAGTACAGTATAACCAGGGTTAAATAAGACAGAAGGGAACATGCTGGACACCTCCTTCATAGCTATTTGATGCAGTTTATATATCAAGGCCAATATTTTCAAAAATGACTAGTGATTTTGAGTGCCCAGCTTGGGGCTCTGAGACTCCCTGCTGCACCGCTGGGAGCCTGGCAGACCTGGGAACCCCCAGCTAAAACCAGAGCTCCCAGGATTTTATAGGGACCCTTCTCCACGATAGGGAATTCACTGGGGACTTTCCAGGAGTGGGCAGCTGGCTGGCCTATTTTGTTTGGAATAGTCAAACCAAAATGTTTCAATTTTTCCAAAACAAAAACTTTTCAGACTGTCTCTTCTGAAGGAAATTCTGACATTTCAAGTTTTCATACCAAATAAGGTTAAAAACTTTTTCAAAGTGTCAGAATTTTCTGCAGAACAGACATTCTGAGCTTTGACCAGCCCTGTTGATGAGTCCACTGGGATTAGCTGAGTATCACTCTTTCATACATTTCAAAGCCAAAAAAGGGACAAGTCTGATCGTCTAGTCCAGGGGTCTCAAACTCAATCTACCTTACGGCCAGTGCCAGTCCTCAAATCCTCTCAGAGGACCAATAATGTCACTCATGCTGCCCAGAACTCACCCCCCAAAACTCTACCCCCCACCTGCCTAAGGCTCTGGGAGGGAGTTTGGGTGGGGGAGACGTGAGGGGGAGCACCTGGGTGCAGCAGGCAGGGCCAAGGGAGAGACCCGGCCCCAAAATTGCTGGAGCCCCGTGGGCCACATTAGGGAGGTTCTCGGGCCGCAGATGGCCCGCGGGCCGGGACTTTGAGACCCCGGTCTAGTCTGACCTCTTGTCTACCACAGGCCATAGAACTTTACCCAGTGATACCTGCATCCAGCCCTGTTACCTTATTGTCTATAACATAAGGTTTCATTCCTTTTCTCACAAAATGGACACAAACCATCTGTATAGTTTCTTACGCATATTTTTAATTTTTCTCATTCTTTTATTAAAATTTAAGTTCCAAAGCTTCACAGAATGTTTGCTTTTTTAAAGAGTTAATTTAATAAATTGTAGCATCCAAACAAGTGTATTCAACAAAATGGTCATCCATGTATTCTGTGTGTTGAAGCTCTTTAATAGCTCACTTAATTTTATTTTAAAAATCAAGATCATTTTATAACATTTTTAATAGTTATATCATTTACCTTCCAGCTGCTAGCAAGTCAAACTCATCCCTGTTCCAGCCAAACTAAAAAAAAAAAATACAAATACATTATGTACACACACACACATATACACAGGCTTCAAGAGATAATAAAATTAAGTGGATGCTCTGAGTAATAAAGCATTGTCAGCAGCCCAATCTTCCTTGAAAATCTGAAGGGATTTTTGTTTGTTTTAATTGTATAGTGCATTAATAAATTAAAATTAACACAATACAAGTAATGAAATATTCAGCATTATTCATTTTACTTTTTTAACAGAGAAGACAAGCCATATATGAAAAACCACATACAGGCCACTCTGGGGTTAATAATGGTAACTTTCTGTGGGAGAAACTAAATAATTTTTCTCTCGCGTATTTAAATAAGTTATGGATAGAACTACTACTAATGACCTGAACTAAAAAAGGAAAAGTTTAGCTAGACATTCTAAGCATGCAGTCAAAAAAGTATAAGGTTTTAAAATGAACTATTTATTATTCTTATATTCATACACACACCTAGTAATATTTTAATATGAATCAAAAAGAAAAAAAAGATGTCAACATTCCAAGATGTGTGGTCATAAAGGTATTATGTATATATAACTGCTCAAAAAACGTCACACATCCTGCGTTGTGTTATTTCTGTAGCTAGATTAATCTGAGAAACATCACATTAAAATTCAACTTAAAAAGAAAATTGTTTAGCCCTAGAAACAGACCAGCACAAGAAGAAAAAACTGCTCACCAGCATTTTATAAACAAAACAAAAAAGCACTTGTGCCACCTTGTGGCAAAGGACATTTTCCATCTCACAATCTTATGCACTACAATTTGAACGAAGAAAAGATTAAGAGTGAAATCCTGGCCCCATTGAAATCAACACCAAAACTCACATTGACTTTAATGGGGCCATGATTTCACCCAGTGTCTCTATTTTTTTGTACTTCAGATAAAACATTATTTGAACAATAAATCCCACATGGAACAAGAGAGCTTGCCATGACCAGCTGCCTCTTGAATGCCCCGCTATGGCCAGAGATCACTCTCTGGCACCCTGTCTGTGTTTCCCCCTCTTCCGGTCCCCTCAATAATTCACTCAGTCCAAAGTTAAGTAAGTCACTCCCCTTCTGGGAGTACAATTTATTTAGTCCTCTCAACACACACTGGTCCTCCAGACCCCAACCCCAATTCATTGTCTCTCCCCTCTTAGGTACGGAGTCTCCAGCCCTTCTTTCCAGAGCTGGGTCCCAATTCTCTCTCCCCCTTCCAACCCCCCCAATAAGAATTTGGCCCTCCAAGTCCCAACCCTGATCCAATCTCCCCCCCCCCCCCACCACCACCACCACCACCACCACCACCACGCCCCACCAATTAGGTAGGGAGTTGAGTTCCAAAATTTCCTTCACAAAGCTGGGTCCTTCACATTCACAGCCAGGTAAAGCCTGGGAGGAGTTCAGCCTCCTGGCTCAGGCTACTACATTCTGCTGGTATTATGGTCTTTTCTATAGGAGAAGCCTTTCTCACTTCCTACAGTTTCTTTACAACAGGGGTTCTCAGACTTTTGTACTGGTGACCCCTTTCACACAGCAAGCCTCTGAGTGCGACCCCCCTTATACATTAAAAACACTTTTTTATATATTTAACACCATTATAAATCCTGGAGGCAAAGCAGGGTTTGGGGTGAAGGCTGACAGCTCACGACCCCCTGAGGGGTCCCAACCCCCAGTTTGAGAACCCCTGCTTTACAATTACCTGAGCTTCTACTTTCATTGCAGCCACTTGGTGCCCTTTATAGGGAATTACCTGATCCAACTCAGGTGTGCCACTTTAGTAATCAGGGTTGACTAGCCCCATGCCCTCCAGCCTTAAGGGGGGGGCCTAAGGGGACCATTTTAACATATGTATTAAATTAAACTGAAAAGATGGCATGTGCCTTATGGCACATTAATATGAATGTCAAACGACAAAGAAAAGGCCAAAAGCTACATGACCTCATTATTTTTATTAAAATGTAGATACTAAATTAAAAAGAAAAGTACTTGACAATGATTACTAACCATTCATTCATATGTATTCACAATACAGCACTATGAAAAGAGAGTTAAGCTCCAGTTATGAAAAAGCGACTTATACTTACCGAATGAATGAGTGGTCCTAATACAATACCACTATCAACACATCTACCAGTCACAACAATATCAGCTCCAAGGTCAAGAGCCCTGCTTATTGGTCTTGCTCTGACATAACAAAAACAACATTTTTGAGTATTTAATTCACACTTTTAAAATAACTATTTTTAAAATTTCTTTTAAAAATTAAATTTATTCCAGAGGTATCATATTACATCATGCACACATCCTTTATGATATTAACTTAAAAACACCCATTCTAGCTATCTGAATATGTTCATTATATAAAGGATCATTCATTAGAAACACAGGGCAAACTAATAAAGCTAGCCACCTAAATTATGCAGCCGAAGTTGTCTTCACACACACTAAGAGGTATGTGTTAACTGTGGGTTCCATTTTTTATTAACAACAATAATATTTAGCACTCTGATCTTCAGATTTCAAAGTGTTTTACAGAGGAGGGCAAGTATTATTTCACAAAGGGGAAAATTGCAAAGGGCAACAAAAATGATTAAGGTTACAGAACAGCTTCCGTATGAGGAGAGATTAAAAAGACTGGGACTGTTCAGTTTAGAAAAGAGATGACTAAAGGGGGATATGGTAGAGATCCATAAAATCATGAATGGTGTGGAGAAAGTGAATAGGGAAATGTTGTTTACCCCTTCATATAACACAAAAAATAGTGGTCACTGAATTAAATTAAAAGACAGTAGGTTTAAAACAAACACAAGGAAGTACTTCTCCACACAATGCACAGTTCACCTGCAGAACTCATTATCAGGGGATGTTGTGAAGGCCAACAGTATAACTGTGTTTAAAAAAAAATTAGATGAGTTCATGGAGGATAGGTCCATCAATGGCTATTAGCCAAGATGATCAGACAACCCCATGCTCTAGGTCGCCCTAAACCTCCAACTGCCAGAATCTGGGACTGGATGACAGGGGATAGATCACTCAATAAATTGCCGTGTGATGTTCATTCCCTCTGAAGCATCTGGCACTGGCTACAGTCAGAAGACAGGATACGGGGCTAGATGGACCAGTGTGACCATTTTTATGTTATGTTCCGCTGCCTCGTGTATAGCTCATTGCGACTTTTCCTTTTTTATATATTGAGGGTCAATAAGTAAACAAGCCAAGAGCAATTTCAAAAGAAAATATTGACTGACAAACTAAGAGAGCTCTATTTCAATATTTTTGTTCCATCTAGAAAAAATATGTATGCTGCATTAAATACTTACTTACTATCTTTCCTTGAATACTTGAATATTTTCCTAGATGGTAAGATGTGCAATCATGTAGTCTGCATACAAGTCTGTGGAAACCATTTATTTAACGGGACCAAAAGAAAACTCCACTTTCACACAGCAGGAATGTGGATTTTTGCAGTAAGAAAACGTTTGAGAAGTTGAACAATTAGCTATTTTTGTTTGGGAGTTTGTTTGTTTTTTAAACATGTAATGACTTTTGGTGGCCTATGTGAAAGAAACAGGAGGACTCCCTGTGCACTTCACTGTGGGCAGGTGGCTATTTTTAAAAATTACCATTAGACTGGGCAGCCCTTTGGGAAGTCACAGCAAAGAGGCTAAGTGAGATGGATACTATTCTTCTCCACAGAAGCTGTCCCTACGGAACAGGGTGAAAACAAAATAGTGGTATTTGCTATGTGGGGATTACTGAACTGCTTATGTTGTATCTGGTATGTTAGGAGATCACTATATATAGTAAGGGCTAGAATTCTGGCAGCTTTCATCAGCAGTAAACTTACAACAAAAAGCTTACAATATATTTGTATTCTTATCTGGTTATGCTACATAGAATCATATATTTTCAGGCCAGAAATGACCATTATGATCATCTAGTCCAGGATGGGCAATAATTTTCGCAGGGGGGGCACTCCACAAATTTCGGTAAGTTGCCATGAGCCACACATGTCTACTATATTAATGGAGGGGATGTGGGGTCTGGGAGGGAGTTTAGGTGCAGGAGGGAACTCTGGGCTGGGGCAGGAGATTGGCGTGCAGGAGGGGGTGCAAGGTGCAGGCTCTGGCTGGGAGGCGCTTATCAGAGGCGGCTCCCGGCCGGTGGTGTAGCAGGGCTCAGGCAGGCTGCCTGCCTGCCTGCCATAGCCCCACACTACTCCCAGAAGCGGCTGCTGGTGGCTGCTGCTGGCACGTCTCTGCCTGCCCCTTGTGGGGGAGGGGCAGCAGGTCTCCATGCGCTGCCCGCGCTTGCAAGCACCGCCCCCGCAGCTCCCATTGGCCAGTGTCCAGCCAATGGGAGCTGTGAGGACAGTGCTGGGAGCAGGGGCATGCAGAGACATGCCAGCAGCAGCCGGCCACTTCTGGGAGTGGCGTGGGGCCACGGCAGGCAGGAAGGCAGCCTGCCTGAGCGCCCGGCTGCACCACGGGACTTTGAGCAACCCAGACTCGGAGATCGCGAGGGGGCAGCGGAGGCCGGACAGAAATGTTAGTCAAGGCGGGCTGGACAGAAATGTTAGATGGACCAGATCCGGCCCGCGGGCCGTACTTTGCCCACCCCTGATCTAGTCTGACCTCCTGCATAAAATAGGCCACACGATTTCTCCCAATGATCCCTGCATCAAGCCCATAACTTATGGTTGAGCTAAAACGTATCTTATGCTCTCTGCAAACAAAAGACTTTAGACTGCCAAAAATCAAAGAGAGAAGAGTTACAAGAGTAGTATTTTGAAAAAGAAAAGTGAACTAAAGACATTTAGTCTTTTAGAATCATATGCCAACACATTCATTGTCTTCAAGTAAACCAGGCATGTGTGTATACTTATAACTGGACAGCTATTAAAAAATTCTGAACAGTCAAATAGTGATATAGAATAGGAATGATGGGCCAACTCACCCCTTTCCACAAAAAAGCCTGCAGAAGTGAGACAAATGGAAGAAAACTCTTGAAAGTTCCTCTTCTGAAGTTTTCTCTGAACCTTTCCCCCAGGAGGAAAGAACAGTTATGTTCCCCATGGGACAGACAGGAAGTTTGGTTCCCAGAATCCCCAGATCCATAAAGGTTCTGGAGGGCAGGGCCACCTACGCAGAGACTTCGGGACAGCCCAGCTCCATCAGGAGTTTCACAGCAGGGAGAGGCGCCACAGAAAAGCTAATGCAGCCTAAGATTACATTACTTTTTTCACAGATTCCAATACTTTTGTTTAGGGATGATGGCTCCAGAGCAGCTGCCCCCTGTCCCACCACCCTGTTCCATGCAAGGAGAGGAGCCTCTGTACGTGGATTTCAAGGGATTGTTGGCATTGTTTAAAATTAAACTGAACTAAAATTTTTTGGCATGAAATAAAAGCTGAGGATGAATGGTGAGTGATGCCAAAGAGTTACAACAGGAAAAATCTCAGTGCTAAATATTTATGAGAAAGAAAGCAAATAAATCTGACTTTGCAGGCTGCCCAACACCATTAATTCGCTACATTATTATTATTTTACTTGCAAACCAAAACAAATGATCTTGATGCAATCAACAGAATGTGTATGACATCAACATTTTTAAAACAACATACAAAACATACAACTTTTAAAATATCTTACCCAAGATATGCATTCATGCTGTGAATATTCTCTGGAAATGGCTTTCCACTCTCCATATCTGTGATACCATCTCCTTTTAGGTTGTCTTTCTGTTAAAACATCCAGGTCTATGAATATTTTACAGTATTAAATATCAGACAACAGCAAATATCCATCTTTTCGTAACTCGAGGCAAAATGGTACTGTTAAAATACCTAACAAAAAGTAAATCACTTTAACAAACACTGTCCAATAAGAGGCCGAGTTAATCTTTTTTCATCAGAGCTTTCGTGAAGTCGGAGGAAACAAAGTCTTCAACTTCAAAGATAGTAAACCTACACAATTTATCAACTCATTGTAAGTTACAATTTCTTCAGATGTCCTTAACACATTTAAAATTGAACATAATCAAACCCTTTCCACAGAAATATCTGCTGTAATCACAGTAGTTGCAAGGTCAGAAAATGAAGCTAGTGTTAAGGCTCAGGCCTCACCTCACTGGTTTCAGTAGCACTATATCAATTCAGTCTTACAGTGGATAGCTGACAGTTCATTAATTGTGGAATAACTCTGGGATCACATGCAATATTTGGATCTGGATTACCTATCTAAACAACCTTTCTGAGAACCTAACTTCTAATCCTAGACAGCTGTCAACATTACAGGTGCCGGCAGGCCTTCTGTATTGACCCAGTTAATAAACTGGATTTTAGTGGCTTGATCTTTGACCTTTTCTCTTCAGTACATCCCTATTTCTCATTACCAAAGCTAATAAAGACAGAGACTACTCTAATTGATTAGCAACTTAGCATTTGACAAAAATCTTCACTTCTGCTACATTTATTTTTATTAAGTGCAAGATTGGAACTTTACACACACCAAATTTTTATCACACTGCATTGATCAATTTAAAATGTTTGGTGTCAGCAATACATATCATTAGAGCCCTGCAAATCTAGATATCTGCTTTACATCTGAGGACCATGTTCGTGAATCGTGGATCGGACGCAGATACAAATTTTGAATCCGCACAGGGCTCTAATTATCATCTACATAACTATGTGTCACTCATGTGATAACTGGACTAACAAATTAGAGAATCTAAATGCTGACTGCAGATCAGGAATGTCTAAACTGTGGTCATGGGATGATCAGAACAGCAACATACCAAAGGTGAATTCCTGGCTCCATTAGAATCAATGACAAAATCCCCACTGACTTCAGTAGGGTCAGGATTTCACCCCAGAAGCCAAAGGGTTGCACCTAATTTGTAAACAATGGAGCAGATTCCAGCTTTCTTCACATTTAATGGCATGCTAGGAACTGTACAGGGGCGGCTCCATGTTTTTTGCCACCCCAAGTCTGGCTGTCATGTGGCTCTCGGCAGCGCGCCTGAGGGCAGTCCGCTGGTCACGGCGATTTGGCGGCATGTCGGTGCCGTGCCTTCGGCGTCCCCGCCGCCGAACTGCCGCTGAAATCGTGGGACCGGCGGACCTACTGCAGGCATGCCCGCCAAAGGCAACTTGACTGCCGCCCTCACAGGGACCAGCAGGCTGTCCCCCGCGGCTTGCCACCCCAGGGATGCGCTTGCTGCGCTGGTGCCTGGAGCCACCACTGGAACTGTAGTGTCTGTTGGCCATGCCCCTGTATTAATAATTTGAGAGGGTGCAGGCCAATCTGTGACACTTGAAGTAAATTTGAACAACACTGTGGCCATCTCTGTCTTAAGTTATACCAGTTTTCCCATCAAGTGTAACATACAGTGCACTGAAATATCTAACAGTTTTCTGCTAGACTTCCTGAGTTAAAGGGAAAATAATCACATCTGCAAAAGATATTATATGAAACACAGCATTTTCCATTCTAATTCTCTTGGTTTTTGCATAGGCGGTCTGCATATAGAGGAAAAATGCAGCCTCTTAGCACAATATTACCTAGATTTCAAATGTCTTAAGGCACCCAAACGGCAAACCTACCAACCATAAACTACCTTAGACTTAATTACAATAAGTTACCTACTAAAGAAACCAACTAGTACTTTATAAGCTACAGTAGAACCTCCGAGTTACGAACACCTTGGGAATGGAGGCTGTTCATAACTCTGAAATGAACAAAATGTTATGGTGGTTCTTTCCGAACATTACAACTGAACATTGACTTAATACAGTTTTGAAACTTTACTATGCAAAAGAAAAATGCTGCTTTCCCTTTATATTTTAGTAGTTTACATTTAACACAGTACTGTCCTGTATTTGCTTTTTATTTTTTTCTCTCTCTCGGCTGCTGCTTGATTGTGTATTTCCATTTCCAAATGAGGTGTGTGGTTAACCGGTCAGTTCGTAACTATGGTGTTCATAACTCTGAGGTTCTACTGTATTGGAAGCAGTCAACAGACAGGGGCTGCTAACAGGGAGTTTCGCAAGGGAGTTCTCCAGGTGAAGGAGGAGCAATACAGCACCCTTTTGGGGTAAGTGACTGTCTGTAGTGTGTGTTTGTTTGTGTTTGAGGGTTACTTGCTGTGTGCTGAGCTTGTGTTTGTCAGTCTGTTTGTTTGGTTGGTTGTTTGAAGGACCATGTGCTGTGGCTGGCAGTTGGAAGCTGTGAGCTTCAAAGGAAGGTTTGAAAGCTAGAAGCCTCTGGTAAGTGGCTGAGCCTTAATCAGTGGGCGGGGCATTCATACAGGCCAGGGCTTTATAAAGCAGCGCACAAGCGACCAGGGAGCTTTTGCGAACAGAGGCTGCTAACAGGGAATTTCGCAAGGGAGTTTGGAAGGGGAGCAGGAAGGGGGCGAGGGTCCCTTGCCGGTTCTATCTGTTTTCTCTTTATTCCCCTTTAAACCTAAAACCAACTACATTCAAAACTTCTTGCTTAAACAACCCTTTCAGCGGACAGGGGGCTGCAGATGGGAGTTTGACAGAGGGAGGCTTACGATGGTTAGGAAGACCCGCAACACCTGTGCCAGCACTGCTTCTGTCTCCTCCACCTGTGCCTGTAGCCAGACAGAGCACCTGAGCATGGATGCTTCTACCCAGATCCTGGTGTGGTTTTGCAGAGACTGTAACTTGCAATTTCCACTTACTGATATCCAGGCTGGGGGACCATCCAATATGAGAGCTGCCTGCTGGTGGAATCTCTCAGGCAGCAGGTGGGAGAGCTACAGGAGGAGGTGGCTAGGTTGAGGAGCATCCGAATCCACGAGCAATTCCTCGACAGTGTCCATGTGGAGACAGCTGAGGTAGCTGTCCCAGTACACAGGACTGCTGATACACCACTGGTGGAGGAGGAGATGGCTCAGGGTGGACACTGGCAGCTGGTTACTTTTGGCAGCAGGCAGTGCTTCACCCCTGCTCCGAACCCTCCTGCCATGGTAATAGGTAACCGTTATGCTCTTCTTGATACAGGAAAGAAGGAATCACCCCCTACAGTAAAGGAGGAGAAGCCTCATACCCCTAAGGCTTGGAGGTCTGCTGCCACCACTGCGAATAGGAAACGTAGGGTAGTGGTGGTCGGAGACTCTCTGCTGAGGGGGACGGAGGCGCCCATCTGTCGCCCTGACATTTCATCTTGGGAGGTATGCTGCTTGCCGGGAGCCCGTATCCGAGACGTTACGGAGGCATTGTCGAGGATTATCCAGCCCTCTGACTACTACCCCAAGCTACTCATCCATGTGGGCACAAATGATACCGTGCAGTGTGACACTGAGCGGATCAAGAGTGACTACAGGGCTCTGGGAGTATGGGTGAAGGAGTTTGGAGCACAGGTGGTATTCTCTTTGATTCTTCCTGTCAAAGGTAGGGGCCCGGGCAGAGACAGATGCATCATTGAGGTGAATGCCTGGCTGCGAAGATGGTGTCGCCAGGAGGGCTTTGGCTTCCTAGACCACGGGATGCTATTTGAGGAAGGACTGCTAGGCAGAGATGGCGTTCACCTTTCGAGGAGGGGAAAGATCCTATTTGGACACAGACTGGCTAACCTAGTGAGGAGGGCTTTAAACTAGGTTCGACGGGGACAGGTGAGCAAAGCCCACAGGTAAGTGGGGAACATGGAGACCGGGGAGATGGGTGGGAAACGAGAGGGAGTGTGGGCTATATTGGCAGAGAGAAAGGAGGGTCAGGACAAAACTGGGAGGAAAGATCAAACCAGTATCTTAGATGCCTATATACAAATGCGAGAAGTATGGGGAATAAGCAGGAAGAACTGGAAGTGCTAATAAATAAATACAACTATGACATGGTTGGCATCACTGAAACTTGGTGGGATAATACACATGATTGGAATGTTGGTGTGGATGGGTACAGCTTGCTCAGGAAGGATAGACAGGGGAAAAAGGGAGGAGGAGTTGCCTTATATATTAAAAAGGTACACACTTGGACTGAGGTAGAGATGGACATAGGAGACGGAAGTGTTGAGAGTCTCTGGGTTAGGCTAAAAGGGGTAAAAAACAAGGGAGATGTCATGCTAGGAGTCTACTACAGGCCACCTAACCAGGTGGAAGAGGTGGATGAGGCTTTTTTTAAGCAACTAACAAAATCATCCAAAGCCCAAGATTTGGTGGTGATGGGGGACTTCAACTATCCGGATATATGTTTGGAAAATAACACAGCGGGGCACAGACTATCCAACAAATTCTTGGACTGCATTGCAGACAACTTTTTATTTCAGAAGGTTGAAAAAGCTACTGGGGGGAAGCTGTTCTAGACTTGATTTTAACAAAATAGGGAGGAACTCGTTGAGAATTTAAAAGTAGAAAGCAGCCTGGGTGAAAGTGATCATGAAATCATAGAGTTTGCAATTCTAAGGAAGGGTAGAAGGGAGAACAGCAAAATAGAGACAATGGATTTCAGGAAGGCGGATTTTGGTAAGCTCAGAGAGCTGATAAGTAAGGTCCCATGGGAATCAAGACTGAGGGGAAAAACAACTGAGGAGAGTTGGCAGTTTTTCAAAGGGACACTATTAAGGGCCCAAAAGCAAGCTATTCCGCTGGTTCGGAAAGATAGAAAATGTGGCAAAAGACCACCTTGGCTTAACCACGAGATCTTGCATTTTCTAAAAAATAAAAAGGAGTCATATAAAAAATGGAAACTAGGACAGATTACAAAGGATGAATATAGGCAAACAACACAGGAATGCAGGGGCAAGATTAGAAAGGCAAAGGCACAAAATGAGCTCAAACTAGCTACGGGAATAAAGGGAAACAAGAAGACTTTTTATCAATACATTAGAAGCAAGAGGAAGACCAAAGACAGGGTAGGCCCACTGTGACGGGTTGGATCACAGAAACCCCCTTGGGAGCTGCCACCCAATGTGCAAAGACTACCCCTGCTCCTGTTTTCCCTGCCAGCTCAGGACTCCAGCACCCTGTCTTGCTGAGCCAGACACTCTTGTTTGGCTCCAGACACAGATCCAGGGTCTGAATCACTTGTCCCAAAGCTGCAAGTTTACCGGAAAACAGCTCACAGTAGTGTGCTTGTCTTTAGCACTCAGATGCCCAACTCCCAATGGGGTCTAAACCCAGATAAATCTGTTTTACCCTGCATAAAGCTTATGCAGGGCAAACTCATAAATTGTTCGCCCTCTATAACACTGATAGAGAGATATGCACAGTTGTTTGCTCCCCCAGGTATTAATACATACTCTGAGTGAATTACTAAATAGAAAGTGATTTTATTAAATACAGACAGTAGGATTTAAGTGGTTCAAAGTAGTAACAGACAGAACAAAGTAAGTCACCAAGCAAAATAAAATAAAATGCGCAAATCTATGCCTAATCAAACTAAATACAGATAATCTCACCCTCAGAGATGCTTCAGTAAGTTTTTCTCAGACTGGACATCTTCCAGACCTGGGCACAATTCTTTCCCCTGGTACAGCTCTTGTTGCAGCTCAGGTGGTAGCTAGGGGATTCTTCATGATGGCTCCTCTCCCTCTCTGTTCTCTTCCCCCCTTTATATATCTTTTGCATAAGGCAGGAACTCTTTGTCTCTCTGGGTTTCCACCCCCCCTCACTGGAAAAGCACCAGGTTAAAGATGGATTCCAGTTCAGGTGACATGATCACATGTCACTGCAAGACTTCATTACTCACTTGCCAGCACACACATATACAGGAAGACTTTCAGGTAAATACAGCCATCTGCAGACAATGGGAGTCATCAAGATTCCAAACCATCATTAATGGTCCACACTTTACACAATTACAATAGGCCCTCAGAGTTACATTTTATATTTCTAGTTTTAGATACAAGAGTGGTACATTTATACAAATCAGATGATCATACTCAGTAGATTATAAGCTTTGTAATGATACCTTACAAGAGACCTTTTGCATGAAGCATATCCCAGTTACGTTACATTTACTTATTACCGTATTTTCTCTAAAACTATCTCAGTTACATTATATTGACTTATTATCAAGTTTTTATAAAATCATATAGACTGCACAACGTCACACCCACTGCTTAGTGAAGAGGGAGAAACAGTAACAGGAAACTTGGAAATGGCAGAGATGCTTAATGACTTCTTTGTTTCGGTCTTCACCGAGAAGTCTGAAGGAATGCCTAACACAGTGAATGCTAATGGGAAGGGGGTAGGTTTAGCAGATAAAATAAAAAAAGAACAAGTTAAAAATCACTTAGAAAAGTTAGATGCCTGCAAGTCACCAGGGCCTGATGAAATACATCCTAGAATATGCAAGGAGCTAATAGAGGAGGTATCTGAGCCTCTAGCTATTATCTTTGGAAAATCATGGGAGACGGGAGAGATTCCAGAAGACTGGAAAAGGGCAAATATAGTGCCCATCTATAAAAAGGGAAATAAAAACAACCCAGGAAACTACAGACCAGTTAGTTTAACTTCTGTGCCAGGGAAGATAATGGAGCAAGTAATTAAGGAAATCATCTGCAAACACTTGGAAGGTGGTAAGGTGATAGGGAACAACCAGCATGGATTTGTAAAGAACAAATAATGTCAAACCAATCTGATAGCTTTCTTTGATAGGATAACGAGCCTTGTGGATAAGGGTGAAGATGTGGATGTGGTATACCTAGACTTTAGTAAGGCATTTGATACAGTCTCGCATGATATTCTTATCGATAAACTAGGCAAATACAATTTAGATGGGGCTACTATAAGGTGTGTGCATAACTGGCTGGATAACCGTACTCAGAGAGTTATTATTAATGGTTCCCAATCCTGCTGGAAAGGCATAACGAGTGGAATACCGCAGGGGTCTGTTTTGGGACCGGCTCTGTTCAATATCTTCATCAACGACTTAGATATTGGCATAGAAAGTACGCTTATTAAGTTTGCGGATGATACCAAACTGGGAGGGATTGCAACTGCTTTGGAGGACAGGGTCATAATTCAAAATTATCTGGACAAATTAGAGAAATGGTCTGAGTTAAACAGGATGAAGTTTAACAAAGACAAATGCAAAGTGCTCCACTTAGGAAGAAAAAATCAGTTTCACACATACAGAATGGGAAGAGACTGTCTAGGAAGGAGTACGGCAGAAAGGGATCTAGGGGTTATAGTGGACCACAAGCTAAATATGAGTCAACAGTGTGATGCTGTTGCAAAAAAAGCAAACGTGATTCTGGGATGTATTAACAGGTGTGTTGTGAGCAAGACACGAGAAGTCATTCTTCCGCTCTACTCTGCTCTGGTTAGGCCTCAGCTGGAGTATTGTGTCCAGTTCTGGGCACCGCATTTAAAAAAGATGTGGAGAAATTGGAAAGGGTCCAGAGAAGAGCAACAAGAATGATTAAAGGTCTTGAGAACATGACCTATGAAGGAAGGCTGAAAGAATTGGGTTTGTTTAGTTTGGAAAAGAGAAGACTGAGAGGGAACATGATAGCAGTTTTCAGGTATCTAAAAGGGTGTCATAAGGAGGAGGGAGAAAACTTGTTCACCTTAGCCTCTAAGGATAGAACAAGAAGCAATGGGTTTAAACTGCATCAAGGGAGGTCTAGGTTGGACATTAGGAAAAAGTTCCTAACTGTCAGGGTGGTTAAACACTGGAATAAATTGCCTAGGGAGGTTGTGGAATCTCCATCTCTGGAGATATTTAAGAGTAGGTTAGATAAATGTCTATCAGGGATGGTCTAGACAGTATCTGGTCCTGCCATGCGGGCAGGGGACTGGACTCGATGACCTCTCGAGGTCCCTTCCAGTCCTAGAATCTATGAAGCTTTGAGTCTGTGCAAACTATGGAATGTTCAATTTAAGAGATCAAAGAGTCACTATTATTTAGTCTATACGGCAACTAGAAATTAAAAATAGCTTAGGGCTAAATCCTGCCGTCTCTGCACTCAGAGAGCCTTATATACAGTGGCTGAGCTTCTGTGCAAAGTGGACAAGGACTTGCAGACCTGATGCATGTGGGGTTACACCTTCTGCAGACTGCCAAGTCTAGGTACTACAGTGTTTGAAGCAGGCCAGGGTATCTGCCATTACAGGTATCCTCAAGGCAAAAGTAATTGAGCAACTCTACTATCTCTCCACAGCCAAAAGCAAAGTGACTACTTAGACTCGGCACAAGGGGAGTTGGAGCAGACTTGGGGTGAAATTCTGGCCCCCTGAAGTCAATGGCAGAACTCCCACTGATTTTTGTAGGGCCAGGTTTCACCCTTGGACTTTATTATTAACTTTTATTTTAAATGGATCTGAAGCAAATCATTCCCTTTAAAATGAGTTATTTTTCTAACACACGTAATTTATGTAGCATCATTCATGAGCAGCTGGGGAAAACTGGACATTTTTCTCAATGTTAAACATGCTAGAAATTCAAATGTCCTGTCTGATTACTAAACATTTTCATCTTGCCCCCACAAATAAATATCTACTTTGTTACATGAGCCACTAGAAATACTAGCATGATTAGAAACAGAGGGCCTGCTATTAGTACATTAGAATCCAAAACTAGTCTTACAGTGTCAGCTCAAAAAGCAGAATTCATTAGCTTCTAGGCACACTCAAGTTACTATTTATCTATACTAAACACGTCAGTTTTGTGAATATACCACTACGAACTGAAACACCAGAGCCACTTTAGACTCTTGCAATCTCTCAGATCAGATAACTTATGCCTTCTGAGTTTAACAAATAGAAAACATGATCCCTAGTAGTGATTATGGAATCAGCTGTGTCTGCAATCAATCTAGCTCATTTAAGTTAAATTTGATTTGAGTAATATACATTTAACTTTGTGCATGCCATATATAAAACAGACCAAGGATAGAGGCTATTTTCTCAAATAATGATGCAATGTATAATAATTAATTAAACAAAAGTGAAGCCCCAATGACACCACATATTTTAAATGTCATCCCTGTGCTGTATGAAAGAATTAATCAAACTTCCCACACTTTTACTGAGCCATAAAACATCAATAAAATACCTTGCCCATCAGATCATCTCCAGCAACAACAGCTATTTTCAAATCAACATCAGCTTTCTTTGACACCTCTTGAAGACGAGCAGCACACCCAAGTGGATTCATTCCACCAGCATTACTAATGACACGAACACCTTAACAGAACAAAAAGTTCAGTGTTAAAACCACCAGTTATACTACAAGAAATGCTTAACACCCTGAGCCCCAGGATGCACTGTTGCATGTTGTCAAGCACTTGATCAATCAGAACAATAAACCAAATGTTGTGCTTTCTTATCAAGTCTACAGATAAACAGAGTTGTGACTGGTGCAACTCTGAAACCTAATCATAATTTAAACGTCTACACTGTTCACTACTTCACTGAAGACTCTTGGGCAGAAACATACAGCTATTCTAAAATTGCAGGCATAATCTGGAATTATGAGAGGATTTTAGGGAGATTAGTACTACCTTTTACCCACAAATCTGACTTCTAAGGAGTTGTGAAGAAAACTGGTATGGCTGCATAATATTAATATAAACCTTCTATTAGTATAAATCAGTATGTCTCTTCCACCAACAGAAGTTGGTCCAGTAAAAGTTATTACTTCACCCACTTTGTCTCTCTATTAATATAAACAGATAGAGATGGTCGGGAATTTTTAATGACATGTTTTTTCATTGGAAAATGCTGATCTATCAGAACCGAAACTGTTCACAGGAAAGGGTTTGTTTTGATAGATTTTTGATTTTAGACAAAATTTTGAAAAAAAGTTTAAAATTGTCTAACCATCCTGTTTTGACACTTTCTAAATGAAAAAGTTGTTTTTCAGTTTGAAATGACTTTTCATTTTGAAATGTAATTTATAGTAAAAAAAAAAGTAGAAAAATAAAAAAGTTGAAATCAAAACAAAATGTTTCAGAATTATCAAAGTGAAAAATTTCATTTGACCCAGTCAATTTTT
This sequence comes from Trachemys scripta elegans, assembly GCF_013100865.1. Classification (NCBI taxonomy): domain Eukaryota; kingdom Metazoa; phylum Chordata; order Testudines; family Emydidae; genus Trachemys; species Trachemys scripta. The sequence goes on along the minus strand of NC_048302.1, from coordinate 59,295,498 downwards.
TTTTTCCAGATTTTCTGTTCACTAAAGTTTTCAAGATACTTGCCCCAATTCAGGATGGGGAATGTTTTGGATTTTTTTTTTTTTTCAAATTCTGAAAATTCTCTGGGATGGGAAAACCATTTCCCACCTCACTCATTAAACAGTTAACATGAAACTGGATAAAAGTACATCTCAAAGGAGACAAGAAAAATGCAATTTCCCTTTTAAAATAAACGCATAGCTCAATTTATACAGTAAGTAATATATAGTGTATTAGGTAAGGGAAAATGAGAATTCCCTTTGCTGAATGTTTTCATTCAAACCATAGAAAAAACAGTCAGACTTCCTATATTCAGCTTTGAAGTAACAAAGTACACAATGAAGATATGAACACTAAGGGTCTGATCTTGTGAGGTCCTGAGCAACCCCAACTAATACTGAAGACAATAGTAGTTAAGAGTGATGAGCACTTCAAAGATCAAGCTATAAATTATTAAAGTTATCCAACCCATATTATTCAATAACATACCTTTCCTGTGAATGTCCTTAATATAGGGACCCATTGCAGTCAACACAAAATCAGGAGTGTAACCCAAATCCTGAAATAATAAAAAGTTATATAATGTACTTGCCAAATCTTCGTCATGGGCAAATCAACTCCTTCTCTTTATTGGCTCTTAGATTGCAGAAAAGATTGAAAAACGGCCTATACTCATTTTCTTAATTCTATAATTAAAAACGGTGGATTTATTTTTCTAAAGGAAACCTGGAAAACATTTCTCTAAAATAAAAAAATCCTTAAGAATATACACCTCTACCCCAATATAACACGAATTCGGATATAACGCAATAAAGCAGCGCTCCAGGGGGGCAGGGCTGCGCACTCCGGTGGATCAAAGCAAGTTCGATATAACGCGGTTTCACCTATAACGTGGTAAGATTTTTTGGCTCCCGAGGACAGTGTTATATTGGGGTAGAGGTGTATAGGTTAACATAAATACAACACAAATGGACATCAGATTATTTTCACAGGAGTCTAATTATATATTTCAAATACCACTATTTTTAATTAGCTTTTGGAATCATACAGGGAACAAATGATCTAATCAATTCCATTTATAAAGTAAAATACAAAATATATTGACAACATACAAAAAAACACTTCACAACTATCCCATTCAAGGAGAAGTTTTATTGAAGCCATATGAATTGAGACAATGCATTCAAATTTCAAGCCATGTGTGCCTAACTCTCTGCTGGCATAAACTGACAGAACTCCTTTGAAGGCAATGAAGTTCTGCCAGTTTCATTAGCAGATATTTGGCCCATTGTTTTTAACATTAAATTGAATTCATCCACAATCTAATGGGACTACTCATGTGACTAAAATTACTCATATGCCTATATCTTTGCAGGATCAGGGCCTAAGGACTCAACCCTGCTCCCACTGAAGATAATGGGAAAACTCCTTTGGAATTCAATAGGCCTGACCTTATGAGGGACTGACCAACTGCTGAAATAATAAAGGCTAATGATGTTTAGTACCACTCAAGATTCCACCCTGAAATTGATATATGAATGGTGAGGGATAATTTCCTCCTCCACTGAAATGCAGTGATCTCTGGAGCAGCCAAGATCAAATATTTGAATCTCAAATTTTGTTATAATATGTTTATTAAACTTATGAAGCTATTGTACTATTACTATGTTTATATTAAAGGGCATCTTATATTCAGACATGACTATAATTTACAGAATAAGAATGAATAATGGAAACTACAATGACTACTCCTGAGGGCATTCTGCGCCAAAAAAAGAAAAATTATGTGCACAGTATTTTAAAATTCTGCAAAATTCTGCAAATTTTATTTGTCAAATAAATGTGGAGGCTCCAGCATGGCATTGGGGAGCACAGGCAACTAGCTGCACAGAGGTGGGAGATCACTGTACAGCTCCCTGCCCAGGACACGGACTCAGCGATGAAGCTGCACCCAACCCTGATACAGTGCAAGGACCGGGCCTGTCCCAGAAACACCCCAGGGCCCTGCCCCTCCACGCCAGGTGAACCATGCGTGGGCAGGCAGGCTCAGCAAAGCAGGATCCAAGTGTGGAAGGGCTTAGAGTGAGGGGATCCAGGTGTGTATTGAAAGGGTGTGGAGTGTGGGGGGGATCTGGGTGCGGGGGAGATCTGGATGCACAGGGGCTTGTTGGGGGGTTCTGGGTGCAATGGTAATGGGACTCTGCAGGGGGATCCAGGTGAAGGTGATTGGGGCTAAGCAGGGGGAGCCTGGGTGTGTGGGGGCTCAGTGGGGGGGTCCAGATGCTGGAGGAGTGGGGCTCAGTGGGGTGGGGATCCAGGTGCAGCTGGGTGGGGATCCGGGTGGCTCTGTGGGCTGATACACGTGCAGGGGGAGTGGAGCTCATCAGGAGAGTTCTGAGTGCAGGTGGGGGTTTGGCTCAGAAGGAGAGACTGGGTATGAGGGGGTCTGGATGCACGGGGTAGGAGCTTCATGTATAGGGATCCCTCCCCCTGCAGCTGAGGAGCAGGGGGTACAGGAAAGGGGAGAGGGGAGAGTTTGCAGAGCTTCCTGTAGCTGGGGAAGAAATCTGGTGGTGGTCTGACCCGGTCCCAGAAGTCGTGCAGGGGAAGAGGAAGTCCTGTCCTCTCCAGCCTAGCCAGCACTAGCAGCTAAGCCTGGTGCAGGGTAGGAGCCACCAGCCGGATCTTCCCCAGTCCTACCCCCAGCCCCACAGTGATTTACCTCTCTGCCAGCTGCCCTGGGCATCCGAAACATACTGCTGGGTAGGGTCGCATGACCGCTCTTGTGGCTTCCCTTTGCTTCCCCGTCAGAAAGTCATTTTCCTGCAGAGAAGCAAAGAAATCTGCAGGGGACATAAATTCTGTGCATGCATAGTGGCGCAGAATTCCTCCAAGAGTAAATAACACTCTGATCTTCCAATATGTTTGTATTGCAATTAACAGTCTCTTTCTAATAGAGCTATATTGCTGATATTTCTTAGTAGTAAGATTTTATGGTTAGTCAATCAAATCAGATCTGCCATCTGTCATCTCAAACTAAAATAATCAAGACTAAATGTTTGCACTGTAAGACTATTAACATTCTCCTATGTTAATACTAAGTACCTACTCCTGCATATTCTTATTCATGCAAGTAGTCCCAGGAGTGTTGGCTGGATTGGGCCTGATTTATTTTAAAATCTTAATGTTTGTATGATAATGCTTTCCAGCCAACTGTCCTGCATCACTCAGCAACTGCAAAGATTTGAAGCACTTTTAAAACATTGATCACTTTGTGACGATATTTGAACATTTCAAACAGCGCAAACTGTAAAACTTAGTTAACTAAATCAAACCATCAATTATACAATTATTGTGATTCCTTTCTCATGTGAAATTGCTTGAATTATTATTTCATAATTAAAATCATTCTTTCCTTACCGGTGATTTGGCTTTTGCAGCTGTCAACAGAGACATTGTAATTTCAGAAAGATAATCAAAAACCAGAAAATCCAATTTTCCTCCATAGAGAAGCTGAGGAACTAATCAAAAAGATATTAAGTAACTCTTAGTTGGAAGTCATATTTTACAATAAAAGCCATTTCATTTTCAAAAAACAAAATCAGAAAAACATATATTACTGCAAAGTATGAGACAATATATTAATGATAGAAATATCACTTTTAAGATTTTGGGCCCAATCCTGCAAACATACATGCAAGGTATTTTACTCACTTAACCATTTCCGTTAGAGTCAACGTGTGAGCAAATTACTCACATGAGTAAGTGTCTGTAACATTGGACACTAAATATTTTGTTGTTTGTGGGCTGATGCTTAGTGTTGTGCTGTGATCACTGTTTTATTTATGTATTGGAGAGGAAGGGGAAACAGTTTTTAAAACAAACAGTCCAAACACAAAGCACCGTACCTATATCTAGAACTATACCCTACAACATAGGGGTGGGGGAATGAGGCCCTATGCTGGCTTTGCCAATGCCACTAGAGATGCTCATGCCAATCAAGTTGGGCTGACAATGTTCTGAGCTTAGGCATCCCTTGCTGGGAGGCGCCTCGCGCGGGACGGGAGCTGACGGAGGGCGGGCTCTACAAACCCCCTCTCGTGGGGCTGTGTCAGCCCCCACCCCCGCGGCGCTGACCCAGCTTTACTCCTGGGTCTGGGCTCGAGCGGAGCAAGGCAGCGGCTCTCATCTTGCGCGCCGCGGGCCCCATCCGCTTCCGGTGACAAGAGGGTTGTTTTGCTGGGCTTATCACCCCACCCCAGCGCCATGGGCCACCCCAGCCGCGAGGCCGTGCGGTGCGGTGTGCGCTGGTGGGGAGCTGATGCATCTCCCCACCCCTCTGCCCGTCCCCCCAACGCCGGTACCTGAGGCCGCCGTGTCTCCCCAGAAACCCGCAGCGCAGCCCACCCGCACGGCCGCGCCCGCCTGGGGCTCGCAGGAGCCGCCGCCCAGGTTGCTCCAGCGGCGGCGGCTGCTTGTTGCCCGCAGAAGCCGGGGGGCAGCGGCGCCCCTCAGCCCCAGCAGCGCGGCGGCGCAGCTCATGGTGGCGCCGGGCGAGCGAGGCCGGGGCGGGAGGCGGAGGCGAAGGGCTGGGCCGCTGCTGACTCAGCCCCGGGCCCGATCCGGCTCCCGCGGCTGGATCGGTGCTTCCTAGTCCCCACCACCAGGGCCAAGGGGAGCTGTCCCTGCCTTGGCTCTGGGGCAGAGGCCCTGGGCTGGTAGCACTAAGGCCCCTACAGCTAGTGACAAATTAGCCCTTCCTATCTCCTTCTACTGAAAAGTGTCACCAACCCCTGGCTCCTGCTGCAGGCCACCTCGGTAGCCTGTGGGCAAAGAGACAAAAGCAGGAGGATATGCTAGTTATTGAGCCACCAAAATGTGCTAGGCCCTGTACAGCAATAGAAAGGCAGAACTACAGCCTCAAGAAGTTTGCAATTTAAAAAAAGCTGCAGCCAGACAATGATTGGAAAAAGGGATGCAAGGTGCAAGCAGAACGATCAGGGTGGAGATTGGCTCCGAGGTGTTACTTTCAGTGGAAGGAGTGGTGTCTGTATTTTAACATATATGATCCCAAGTCCTCCTCTACAAAGCCTGCACATGAACACACTTGATGCCACAAGGTGATCAGGGAACCATTCTTGGGGCATAGCTAAACATTCCTCACACCTTGAAGAATGAAACTGAACTAGCCAGAGTCCCCTTTTCTTCAGTTAACTTTACTTTATAATTTTTATGCATGCACAGTAGTGTAGCTAAGTTTTTAATATTACAAATGAATTTAAAAATTTGATTTTTATCCAATATCACTGTAATATCTGAGCACATAAGAAACATAAATCAATTTGTCCAGGCAACAACAACTAAAGCAGAGATGATGTAGATCATTATCCCTGTTTGACAGATGTGGAACTGAGGCAGAGAGAGAGAGAAAGTCATTTGCCCAAGGTGACAAAAGAAGCCTGTGGCAAAGACAATAATTGCAGTCAGAGCTCCCAAGTCCTAGTCCAGTGTATTTACCACAAGACCATCCTTAAGACCTACATCCTAAACTATTTCAAAGTGTTTCTTTAAACCAGGAGCTAATGTAACTCGCATTCTGTCCTAATTGATTCAGAATGCTGGCTGCACTCAGGGTGGATTGATTTAAATCACCAGGTGGAAAACCTCGATTTAAATCATCAATTTTTATCAGCTTTTCCATTTGTAGGTCAGTTATTTTCTAAGAAAGGTGCATTCTCATTGGTTGATATAATTATAAAAACATGTTGGTTTACAACATAATACAGCCTTTACCCTACATTTTGTACATCTTTTTGCTACCTAGGAGGTACACTATAACTATATATATTTATTTAAGCAATTATATAGCTTAATATTTTCAGATTCTTATTTAATTGTACATGTTTAGTATGTTAGAAAATGGTGAATAATCTATTGCTTATTTACTAGATAATAAACTTTTTGCTTATGATTTGTATAAAGCTGTATTAGGATGGCAACTGGAATTTAATTAAACACACAAAACAGCATATAACATTAATTTTTATTTAACAAAGCAACCTTAAATGTTTCTGATACATAAACTTCTCTTATCAAAATATGTTTCATATTTACAATGAAATGATTTATTAAATGGGGATTAACTATTCTTTAATTTAAATCAGATTTTTAATTTTGTTTAAATTTGTTTTTTTAGATAGTTATTTTTAAAAAGAAAAATGTATAGTGTAAATAAAATAAAATAAATGCAATTTAAATAAAAAAACCTCTGACTTCACTTCATAAAACATTTCAGGCCAAATTCACACCTTGTGTAATTGGGTACAAGCCTAATGCAGTCTGTGGATTTGCACCTGCTTACATCAGGTCTGAAATTGACCATTTATTGACCTCACTCTCCCCCTCTCCCCTTCCCCCCCCCCCCACAGTTTTGTATGTAAGCTAATGAAGAAGCTAGCAACAACAACAACAAATCTCCAGTGCCATGTATTAACTGCCCGTGTCCTGGATCCTTGTCAATCAGGCTTCAGGCTATGGCAATGTCCATCAACAGCACTTGTAAACAGTACTCATTCTGCTAGACCTGTCTGAGTCACTTGACACCATGGTGGCCTCAAGTGGAGTATTGTGTCCAGTTCTGGTGCCACATTTCAGGAAAGATGTGGACAAGTTGGAGAAAGTCTAGAGAAAAGCAACAAAAATCATAATCAGCTGAGGATCTAATAGTGTTCCTCCACTGCAACCTTATTCATGTCTGTGGTTGAGAAATATCCAAGAGAAATCTCAGTCACTAGTATAAAACTATATACATTCATATACTATGGAAGTACCAGGATGAAATGGCAAAACTCCCATTGACCTCAGTGAGCCCAGGATTTCACACCAAGAAAGATTATTTCCTGAGTTTAAAAAGCACACTATGCAAACTGATGGTGTTAATAGAAAAAATAATTTTACTAGGATGGCCAGTAGATGGCTGTGTTGCACCACCTATTACATCCATCATCCTGGCCTAACACTGCAAAATAATTATCTGGTCACAAAAAAGTGGCTTCATAATGCCAATAAATGTCAGTTGTTCCAGTCAACACCAATTGTAATTTGTGATATAACTGGTATATTATCAGGCAAATGTATGTATTGCTTGGCAGAGTTAAGCATAAACATGAATTAACTTACTTTGATGTTTTGTATAGGGGATTCACTTGGATCCCAGAGAGACAGAGAATGCCTCACTTATTCTTATAACTGCCTTCAAATACTATCATACCATAGATTTTGACAGCGATTGTCCACAGATCTTTTCTGATTGTCATACCCTTATGCGTGGGTAGGCCACCTATAGGTCTGTGCTAAAGATAAACCAAGCACTTAATCCCTTACAGTAGTCTATGCATTCATCTACTTCAGTGGTTCCCAAACTGGGGTTCATGAACCCCTGGGGGTTCGCAAAATGTTACAGGGGGTTCTCGGGAAAAAATTCCCTAATTGTGGACAGAGCTGTCCCTAGGGACGCCGGGCAGCACGGGGCCCCTGACTTCCAAGAACTAAGCAGACCAAAGTAAGCATATCTATCACACTGAGGAGATTTAAACTTCAAGACTCCTTATAAGAAATGGAAAGGGAGGTGGATATTTTTTGCTGTTTTTAAAATTAAATAGGCAGCTAGTATTGTTTTTTAAAATTATTATGAAAAACAAGTTTAAGCTTTGTTGTAACGTGTGTTGTTTGCCTGGACTGCTCAAGACCTGAATGCTTGTGTAGAAGGAACTCTTTGAGTTGGCTTCTAAAATACCTTCATGCTGTTTCACATCTGATATTCCTTGATGCAACATAGGAGACTTGTCTTATAACAGGCTTATTCAAAGTGATACAAGCTACGAAAGTGAGATCTTGGAAGAATGTTGCCGTTTTCATAATGTAATAAAAATACTGTAATGATAAATAATAATTAATAATAAATAGTGTGTAATAAGATTGTCATAAAAACAAATTTTATATTTCCAAGATCACTGCTTTTATAATTTATACTCAGGTAAAGGAAAAAATCCCTGGAAATATTCATTTTTAGGTGGGTGTTCACGAGACAACATTTTAGTGAAAGGGGTTCACAGGTTGTTAAAGTTTGGAAACCACTGATCTACTTCATTTAACTTGAGTGGAGGGCTACATTTTTTTTTTTTGATTTACAGTAATTAAAATTGAGTTAAAAATGGTGTATGCATTTACAAAGGACAGGCTCTTTTTTACAGCCAGAAGAAGCGGTGACATACGATACCTAGATGATAGGGGCAACAAAAGAGAACGTGGTGGATATTAAGGGCAGTCATTTGCCAGTTTGCTTAGAACTGCAGAACTAGAGCCAGTCCTTACTATTAGTATTATTATTATTTATTTATTGATGAAGTATTTGTATTCCAATAGCACCTAAGGCCTTAGCTAAGATCTGGGTCCCACTGTGCTAGATCCGTCTATCTTTGAGTTTTATACTGCTGCCCATCACTGTAGTGTCTGAGTACAAACTCATAATAACAGATGCTTTCCTGGAGAGCTTACAATTGAAATAGACAAATGAAGATGGCAGGAGGGGAAACAGAGGTATAGAGAGGTGAAGTGACTTGCTTAAGGCCACACAGCATGTCTGCGGCAGGGCTAGAAATAAAATATTGGTGTCCTGATTCCCAGTTCAGTGCCTATTCACTAGATAGTAGCCCTGCATAAAGAGCTCATTTTGGTGAATCATGCCCTTCAGAAAGTACCTACTGTGTCTTTGAAAGACTTGGTTGGGTAGCAGTTGGGATGCAACTACAAGAACCACTTAACTGTCAACTGCAACAGTATTAACATACTTCTTTATGCCTTAGTGAAAGTATAAATGAGCTACCTTCAGGCCATTTTCATGCTGGGTTTGGGAAACGTTGCAGTGTTGTAAGTTTCAATTTTGTAGTTTGTTTTTTTATGTGAATCACCTAATACAGACTTGAAAAAGTAAAATTGCACATACAGGACATTAGATGGCACTATATGGTTATTACTGAAGTCCAGTAGTGACTGTATAGTTAAATTTATGTAGTAATGGTCTGATACGTAGGGTTGCTGATAAGATATAGATAGAAATATCTTTATTTCCAAGCCATAGTCACATGAGGGTCAGCATTACAAAAGGTGATAACCTGTTATATGGCAGGGGCCAGTCACCACTGACTCCGGTGCCTACTGTGACAGTTTATAAAACACTTACTGTTCTGAGCCTGATTTTGAACCTCCTCCCCTTTCCCCTAAAATTTCAGAGAGAGAAAAAAATGCCTTTTGGCCTGAAATTTTGCTAACCTAATGTTTATGTCAGAGAATACTTTTGGGGAAAAGTCATTGTTTCAAGTTAGGGAACATAAAATAAAGTGTGTGTGTGTGTGTGAAAATTATTCTAAATTCTCTCTCTACAACTCAAAAACAGGTTGACCTAAAAACTTCAAAATTCTTTTGTAGATTTGTTCCCATTGACGTTTATCACACACAAATTATTGTTCTCTGATTAGAGTTTTAGACCCGGTTCTGTAATGAGCTTCATACAGACAGACCCCATCATCACCCCAAAGCCACACTGAAGTCAGTGATAAACAATAAAAGCTCATTACTAGCAACAGTTAGAACCTCAGAGTTACAAACACCAGAGTTATCAACTGACCGGTCAACCACACACTTCATTTCGAACTGGAAGTACACAATCAGGCAGCTGCAGAGACACATACACACAAAAAGGCAAATACAGTACAAATGTTGTAACACAATGTTCCACAAGCCAAACTCTCCTATCCAGTAATAAATTTTGCTACGTTGCCATTAGTGTTATCTGTCTGTTCCTTTCTGAAAGTACTATATCAATAGCTACCAACATTTAGTTCCGTTTATTGTACGCCCTGGCTTCAACTAATTACAAAATATTCAGCAAATATTTGAATTGATTTCTTATCTTATCATTACAAATTAGTGCATATTTTTGTTTAACAAATGGAGTTCACTACTCTTCTACTCAAGGTAAAGTACACATTGTAATCTCTCTTTTGAAGATACTCTAAAAATTAACCTTTTCTAAATGAACCAACAGTCTAAATTGTTCTTTGTAAATCAGTAAAAAGCTGGAATTTGCAATCCAGCATTTCATAGAAAAATATTGTGTCACAAACTCCCAAAAGCATCATGAGTCAATGCTAATGATCAAGTTGTTCCCAGCAAATCCTGTTGTGTTTAGGAATTTTAGCGTATACAAATTTAATGTTGTCACATGCTCTGTGACCCAGATAAACTCAAGCTACAACAGAGCAAAATAATAACACACAGTCTTTTGTAAGCACAAACTGTATTACTCTTGTTGCCTTGTATCACATTTCTATTGTTATTAAAGCTATGTCCTCTTTTAATTGCTTGGGATTTGAATGGTACTTAAACAAAATCACTAGTGTTTTTTATCATGTAAATGTGTAGATGGTTAAAAATGAATATGAGGAGACTTCAAAAGATTGATCATTCCTTCAAATCATCATGTTATTAAAAACCTGTTCCTAAGTTCTTCAGGGCTGCCCGGAGGGTGGGGGGGGCAAGTGGGGCAATTTGCCTCAGGCCCCGGACCCCGCAGGGGCCCCCACGAGAGTTTTCAGGGGCCCCCACGAGAGTTTTCGTCAGCAGGTCCTTCAGTGCCAAAGACCCGGAGCGGAAGGACCCCCACCACTGAAGACCCCAGGCCCCCTGAATCCTCTGGGCGGCCCTGAGTTCTTTTGTGCCTTTAGGATAAAATTTTCAAAAGCACTTAAATAATTTAGGAGCTTAAGCCCCATTGATTTTTCAGGCTCCTAAATCATTTGCTGCTTCTGAAAATTGTACTTTTAATACTTTTTAATGTCAAAAGGCGTATTGGTCATTGAAGGAGTACAGGACTGGGCATGTGGAAATTTTTATAATCTTCTTCCAAAAAATTGTAGGTACTCCTAAGGGCCTGTTATGTAACTCTGTACAATTTTCAAAACATACGTTGCAGATAAACTGTAGTTCTGTAGAATGCAGGAAAAGGCAAGTGAGTCCAGAAATAGATTGTGGGCCAAATTCTAACCTGACTTACACCAGGGCAACTTCATTGACTTTAGTTGACTTCAGGGGGCATTGCACAGATGAAACTGAGTTAGGAGCAAACCTACTCCTACCTCTCTGGCTGCAGAGGATTCCGTCCTTGGTAACATATTTGATGTGGTTGCACTGCCAAAGGGGGGCAACGCTTTTGGGGGTCAACACTGAGGGGCACACCCATTGCACATCATGGAGCTCAGTCCCATGGTGGTTTTCTGTGTGTCAATATGCAGTGGTTGAATATGAGAGCAGAGACTAGAAGGGGTGCTGCTACATGGATCTTTCCATCCTCTTCCCCCAGGGAGAAGATGCAGAAGCTATCTCAGACCGGCAACAGCTTAGTGTTAAGTCTGCTGTCAGCACTCTAAATGAAAAGATTATCAATTTTTTAGATATAAATAGACATTGAAATAAATATATGGATTGGAGACAGACTCTGCCTTGTTTAAACTGTAAATGTATTTATCAGAGAACGGATATGGGAACACTGCCCACAGGCAGATCCACGTACACAGAATTGTCTAAACTGGCAGTGTTTTTGCTGTGTAAGCTGTGCTGTCTTTCTAGGGCAGAGATACACCTACACTTTCTACTTGTTTGCTCTTCTCAAACAAAAATTAAAACAACCCGTGCCTGTACTGTCCTAGTTCATGATGGACAAGGTATGAGGGTACTATCTTTTATTGGACCAATTTCTGTCAGTGAGAGAGAGGAGCTTTCCAGCTTACACAGAGCTCTTCTTCATGTCTGGGAAACGTACTCAACATCACAGCTAAATACAAACTGGAACAGATTGTTTACCATAAGTAGTTAACACATATTCTAAGGCAGTGGTTCTTAACCAGGGGTCCAAGGCCCCCTGGAGGGCCGCCAAGCAGGGCCAGAATTAGACTTGCTGGGGCCCAGGCCAGAAAGCCAAAGCCCTGCCACATGGGGTTGAAGCCTGGGCCCTGAGCTCCTCCACCCAAGGCTGAAGCTGAAGCCTGAGCAATGTAGCTTTGCGGGGGCCCCTGTGGCATGAGGCCCCAGGCAACTGCCCTGCTTGCTACCCCCTAATGCCCTGACTTTTTTATATGCAGAAAACCAGTTATTGTGACACAGGTGGGCTGTGGAGTTTTTATAGCATGTTGGGCGGGGGGAGAGGCTCAGAAAGAAAAAGGTTAAGACCCCCTGTTGTAAGGGACTATTCAAGGTGAAGTGTGGTCTTTTAACACCTCTGCAGTCATGGGACAAAAATAGGTGATTTAGTGAGTTACAGACTGTTGTAATAAACCAATAAATCCAGTGTCTTTATTAAGACCATGATTGTAAGTGTCTAGCAAAGTTATGAGTTTAAGCTCCCAAGGTTGTATTGTGAAGGTGTTATTCAGGTTTCTTTACAAATGAGCACTGAGGTCAAATATGGCACAATTGTTTTGTGAAAAGTGTTCCCACATGTTATATGGTGTTTTTGTCTTTTATAATTTTTCTGTGAGAGCTCATTCAATTAAGTAGTGATTGTCTGGCTTCGCCCATATAGTTGTTATTGAGACATTTACGGTACTGGAGGAGGTACACCATATGTTGTGATAAACATGTGTAGAACCCGTGGATCTTGAAGAGTGTGATGATATTTATGATTAGTTCATGATGGAATTCCTGTTAATGGCACTGAGATTTGCTTCTACAGATGGTGATACAAGCCTTAGGCTCTGATCCTTGATTTCAGTGTGTGTATATATATATATATATATATATATATATATTACACAGTCTTAAGAGATTTGAAAATATCTTCAACTAGTAATTTTTATAAAAGGTATATGCAGCTAAATATATTATAAACTCTTTAAAAATGGACCAAACAGAAGCTGTCCAATGGCATTAAGCTAAGAAATTTCACACTTTTAAAATTTTTATTTCAGATATAAATTTCCAATCTGAGTTTGAATGGAAGGGCACATGCGCCATGCCATCAATGTCTATTTGTAACATAAAGGGAGGGAACAGTTTCTTATTAGTGAGGAAGAGTAATATTTGACATCACCCATGGAGCCATGCTAACAATTATTTGCCGATTCACAAATATTTCACATATTTTATTTCAGGAACAATGTGGCAGCATGTCGTCTGCAGGGAATGGACTATTGAATTGGCAAGGAAATGTTCCTTTTTACAGCTTTCCCCTGATTTACATATTGAAACAGAAAGTGTACATTGGTGAAGTGACTCAGGAAACTTTTTTCATTTTCACTTTTGTATAGCTATTTATAAATGAAGTAACAGTTCAAATAGATAGGCCTGTAGTACACTGACTCAGCTTTGCTATTATGCAGTATTTAAAATGGCAGTCAATTAATTTTTAAAATCATCTTTATTTCTTGTCACTATTACCAGTCCACACAGGTATCCAGTTTTGTCATGTAGTATCTTTGACTTGGACCTGGTCTACACTAGCAGGTTATGTCGAATTTAGCAGCGCTAAATCGAATTAACTCTGCACCCGTCCACACAACAAAGCTATGTAGTTCGACATAGAGGTCTCCTAAATTCGACTTCTGTACTCCTCCCCAACGAGGGGAGTAGCGCTAAATTCGACATGGCCATGTCGAATTAGGGTAGGTGTGGATGGAAATCGACGCTAATAGCTCCTGGAGCTATCCCACAGTGCACCACTCTGTTGACGCTCTGGACAGCAGTCCGAGCTCGGATGCTCTGACCAGACACACAGGAAAAGCCCCGGGAAAATTTGAATTCCTTTTCCTGTCTGGGCAATTTGAATCTCATTTCCTGTTTGGACATCGTGACGAGCTCAGCAGCACTGGCAACGATGCAGAGCTCTCCAGCAGAGATGGCCATGCAATCTCAGAATAGAAAGAGGGCCCCGGCATGGACTGATCGGGAAGTCTTGGATCTGATCACTGTGTGGGGCGATGAGTCTGTGCTTTCGGAGCTGCGATCGAAAAGACGGAATGCAAAGATCTACGAGAAGATCTCCAAAGCCATGACAGAGAGAGGATACAGCCATGATGCAACGCAGTGCCGCGTGAAAATCAAGGAGCTGAGACAAGGCTACCAGAAGACCAAAGAGGCAAATGGGCGCTCCGGATCCCAGCCGCAGACATGCCGTTTCTACGAGGCACTGCATTCCATCCTAGGTGCGGCCGCCATCACTACCCCACCACTGACCGTGGACTCTGAGGATGGGATATTGTCCACGCCCGCTTCCTCTGAGATGGTAGTGGATGGGGAAGATGAGGAAGGAGATGAGGAGGACGAGGCAGTCGACAGCGCTTACAACGCTGATTTCCCAGACAGCCAGGATCTCTTCATCACCCTCACAGAGATCCCATACCAACTGTCCCCAGGCGTTAACCTGGACCCAGAATCAGGGGAAGGATCAGCCGGTAAGTGGATTAAACATGTAAACATTTATTTTGAAAAGAATATTAATATTAACTGTGGCTTTTTCATGATTAGATTGTCCTAGGCACTTAAAGTTCTAGTCTTTGGTAGTGCAACTGCTGCAAAAAATTCTAACAATCTCCGGTATATCTTGATTGGTTTGCCCTAGGCGCTCTACTGTTTAGCCCTTGCCAGTGCAGCTACAGTAAAATTTGGTCAATATGTCCGGGGATAGAGCAGAAATCCTCAGGGGACATCTCCATGAAGCTCTCCTGGAGGTAATTGGAAAGCCTTTGCATGAGGTTCCTTGGCAGAGCGGCCATGTTGTGTCCTCCGTAGTATGAAACGTTTCCGAGCCAGGCTACCATCAAGTACTCCGGTATCATTGCCTTGCACAGCATGGCGGCATACGGCCCTGGTCTTTGCAGGCTTTCCCGAAGCATGCGTTCTTTGTCGCTGTCTGAAATACGCATCAGAGTGATGTCGCTCATGGTGACCTGCTTTGAATTAGGGGAATGTTAGTATTGGGACTGCTTCCCTGTTCCTTTACAGAACTGTAACCGCCGATTTACAGCCATGCGGTGGAGGTGGGAGAGGGGCAGCATAGAGGGATCTTTCCCGGGGACAGCCGCGAGGGGGTGGGACGGGGCAGAGTTCATGCTTGCCGGATTGCTGGCAGCAGGAACTGGCCAACGCTAGGAGCATTGCTTTGAACGTGAAAGTAGGGCAGTGCTATTATTAAAGTTTTAAGCTGCCATAAGTTTACGGTTTACCATGTCAGCCCGCTACCCAAATTCCGCTGTGCTGTTCCGATTCTGTGATCTGCACTGCAAGACCCCAGGGACTGAATGCGAAGGCCGAAAATTCGACCTTGTCCTGAGTGCGCATGTGATAGGTGCTGTGAATTGTCTTTTTCACAGAGAAAGACTATTTTCTTTGTTCACCCAAAAATTTATCTTTCTGAGGAATTCACTCCCTTTTTCCCATCCCACAGCTGTGGCTGTCTCCCGACCTATCCTGTCATCAGACTCCCAGAGGCTGTCGCAGATTAGGCGTAGAAAGAAAAGGACACGGGACGACATGTTCTCAGAACTTATGGGCTGCTCCCGAGCCGAGGCAACCCTGCAGAGTCAGTGGAGGGAGAACATGTCCCAATACCAGCGAGCACACAGCGAACGGGAGGAGAGGTGGCGGCAGGAAGACCAGCAGGCGACTCAAACACTGCTTGGACTAATGAGGGAGCAAACGGACACGCTCCGGCGCCTTGTGGATGTTCTGCAGGACCGGAGGCAGGAGGACGAGCCCCGCTGCAGTCTATCTGTAACCACCGTCCCCCGCCACAAAGTCCCATACCCCCCTCACCGAAAGTACCAAGAAGGAGGGGCTGCAGAGCCCGTGAAAACTGTCACTCAACCCCTGCAGACTGCTCAAGTGGCAGAAGGCTGTCATTCCCCAAAATTTGATAAGTCCTTTCCTTCCTGCCTCACCCAAGCCCCCATCCCAGTTTCATCCCCTAACTGTCCATTTGCTAATAAAAAATACGTTTCTGTTAATTGCTGTTTCCATCATGTTTTTTTAGAGGACAGTCTGTTTTAAGGGGGGGAAAGGTGGTTGGTACAGACACGGGGGCAGGTTCAGCAGCAGGTCACACACACAGTGCAGTCAGTAGGCACCCTGGTCAGTCTGGGAGGTGGTTTTCATTGTCTGGGGGGGGGGGGGATG